>NC_071257.1:31218680-31498680 GCF_023375685.1 Ictalurus furcatus | reverse complement strand
CACATTAATGGGAAAGAGGAATTCTCTATTGAGACGGCTGCAACCTGCTATAGGCTTACACACATGTAGAAATCTTCCTCCTTTGTCTCATCACGCCCTCTTTCCCTGGTGCATCGTGGGAAAGCTATATCTCAAGGTCCCTTACAGCACATGAGCGTAGACCACAATTTTATTACATTTTTTACTTTAAAATACATCAAAGACACCCGAGAGAACCCACTCGGACACTGGAAAAACTCCGGGAGATGTTAAGAGGAAGAAACCTTGAGAGGAACCGGACTCAGAAGGGAACCCGTCCTCATCTGGGTAACAACGTATAGTGTAAAAGTAAAGGAAAGTTCATTATGGTTTTTATATGAAGTCTGTTTGTTGAACTAGTCCACTGTTCACTAAAGGAGACCTGAGTGCATGTGGTAATTGCAGTCCCAGGGCCATCTCCTCTTTCTTGTGTCTATGGTAGCGATGACCAGTATCAGGAGTGAACCAATCAGAAATTCATTGGCAATGAAAAACCCTCATGTACTGCTCATAACCCGTTGTTTGAACGATGCCCTGAATCCTAAATGACTCGGCTTAAACAGGGGTAGCTACGGTAATATAATAACATATCACAAGCTAACTCGCTACATCAATGCATTACTACAGACTGAGAGAAACACACAAGTTCATGATCATCCTCCTCGTCTAACAAACTGAACAAAATGTCAGCAAGCATTTGAAAACGTTCCGGCTACGAGTCGCCGTGTTCGGTCCTCACGCTGTATGTAAAATAATTTGAGGTCCATCAAGCATTTAATTTCTCCTGATCTTTTGAAACTGAAAAAAATAAAATAAAAAAATAAAATAAAAAAAATTATATATTTTTATATATATTATATATATTACTATATATATATATATAGAGAGAGAGAGAGAGAGAGAGTAAAGAAAATATAAACAGAAAGAAAGAAACACAAGGTGACGGTTCTTTAGAAGGAGAATTTTATGATGGTTTATCTTTATTCTGAAAAGATCATCTGTACACGCTGAGCAGCCCCTCCAGGTTTTTTGCGATTTCGCATAAATGAGCGCAAAAGCGAGCAAACGCCGCTATACTCTGAGCAGATTTGGTCCGAGGCGCGTCGTGTGACATCATCGCGACGCACGTTCAGCCAAAGCCCTCTTCGATTCACGTGCGTGGAACGTGAGTACAGCTAAAAGGTCTCATTTACCAACAAACGTCACTGCGAAAGGCCGTGCAAAACAATTTCATGCGACTGAGATTTCGCCAATTCTAGTAGCTTTCCTCAAATAAAGCGCACACCGCAAATTCTGAGAAATCAAACGTTGTCGGCAATGATGACAAAAAAAATTCCGCGAAATCATGTAATTCCCAACCACCAACTAGGAAAAGCCAAAAAAAAAAAAAGTCCCCTCAACTTGATACTCCTACTCATCAACTTGGGGGTCGTCTTCTCAGCTACGAGGTCCTTCCCTTATTTACCGCCAACCAGATAGTGCCGTGATCGACATGTGTAGTGCAGCGTGAAGTTTAAACAGAGCTATGTACAAAATGGAAACACTTCTCCACCTGGAGACTGTGGTAGCTCAGAGGTTAAGACACTGGATTTAGCCATAACGATGGACATAACGTTTGTACATTTACATTTATTCATTTAGCGGACGCTTTTATCCAAAGAGACTTACAAATAAGGAAATACATGCAAAGCGATATCAAGTGGAGAACCATACAAGTAGTGCTACAATACAAGATCTATTAATTGAGTTCTAGAAGAAGCAAAGTGCACAGAGTAGAGGTGTAAGTGCCAGAGTAACGTGTTTTTTTTGTGTGTGTGGATAATGTGGGGTTGGCGTTTTAGGGCTTAGTTACTTGTTCACGGAAGAGGTGGGTCTTTAGCTGTTTTTGAAGATAGTGACAGATTCTGAGGTCCGGATTGAGGTTGGAAGTTCATTCCACCACTGAGGAACAGTTAGTGTGAAGGTTCTGGAAAGGGACCTTGAGCCACGCTGAGTAGGTACTACTAAGCGTCGGTTGCGTGAGGGAACGTAAACCTTCAGGAGAGTGTTGAGGTAGGGCGGTGCTGTTCCAGACAAAGTCTTGTACATGAGCATCAAGGCCTAGAATTTGATACGGGCGTCTACAGGAAGCCAGTGGAGGGAGATGAAGAGGGGTGTGGCACGGGTTCTCTTGGGCTGGTTGAAGACGAGGCGTGCTGCTGCATTCTGAATCATCTGAAGGGGTTTGATGGAGCTGGCTGGGAGGCCCGAGAGTAGCGCGTTGCAGTAGTCTAGTTTTGATATGACAAGAGCCTGGACTAGCAGCTGTGTAGCCTGTTCAGTGAGCCTACTCCACCTGGGGTGCTGGTAGCTCAGTGGTTAAAAACCACCAGGCTACCACTGCTTGGCCCTTGAGCAACGAGTGAGCCCTTAACCCTCAACTGCAGCTGTACTTCCTCATTTGTAAGTCGCTTTGGATAAAAGCGTCTGCTAAATGAATAAATGGAAGTGTATAAATGAGATCAAACGTAAATCGCCCTGGATAAGGGTGTCTACCATATGCAAACATAAATGTGAATAAAAACGAATAGTCCGGACACAAAACCTGCTTGTCCCAGGAGTTCTGGCTACTGAATCGAGTATAAAATGAGACAGATATGAGAACAGTCCGAAAAAGGCGATCCTCTTGATGGAAAGAGGGTGTTTAAATAAGAAAAGCAGTGAACGTAAACTTTCAAAAGAAGCTGATCAGCATCTCTGCAATACAAAACATCATGCTGAAAAAGGATCGCTCCGGTCCACTTGAGCAACCGATACGAGCGCACGTTGGAATCCGTTTGAGTCTTGCATATACAGGCGTCAAGGGTTAATAACTGGACTCAAACGAAATAAAAGTGGAACTCGACACTGCGCTGAAGTCCCGGAGAGTTTGATCACTTCTGGCCACAAACAAACCTGCATGTCAGCTCGTCAGGTTTCACTGCCTCTCCCTGTGCTTAGAGGACTGCACGTGCTTTGGGGATGACGGTATGAAAAAGAGGAAGTTTCAAAACAGAAAGATGAGCGCCGGATGGAAAAAATGAGCGATTGGGGTGGAGGAAAAAAAATTTTGTATTATTATCGGCTTTAATCGCTAGTATTAGTCTCACCTCTAGACTTAACGGCCGTCGTGTTTGGAGTGTTAAAAAATTCCAGCAAGCTGTAAACGTAAAGTGAGCGGCCTTCGATGCGCCTAGATCACCGATAGAAAGCGACGAGAGTTGCCATGGCTGCATGCTGTGTGTGTGTGTGTGTGAGAAAGTCCATACTGAAGCGGTGAGCATGCACTTTGAGCCCTCAACACTGAGCGGCACACAGAAAGTCAGCTGAACAGCCGCGCTCTTGATTCGCCGCCAAACAGCCGGGAACACAGCAGACTTTTGACCCTCGCTGCTCTGCTCTGCTCGGCACAGCTTGAAGCAGTAGGGCTGGGAATTTGGGCTCGGTGCCCACACTAAAACATTCTCATGTCAGGCCTGTGTATTATATTTCTGTCTAGAGGAGGAAGCTATTGGTTTGGAGGGAAGAAAAATAAAAGTTCGGGGAATGTTCATACGCTACAGTTTGATAGCTTGTGGAAAAAGCAGGGTTCGTGACCGTCCCTTTGCGCCTCATTTCTCAACGAGGTGTACTCGTTTCTCAAAAAAATGGCCTGAACCGTAAATTCAGCTCAAATGAAAATGTCTTGCCAAGCTTCTACAGCTCCACATCCTTTCTGTGAAATCTAAAGAGTAAAAAAAATAAAAAAAATTTTAACCCTAACTATGGTCCATTTCAACTTACTCATCTGTGCAGGGTGTGCGCGGTTAGCACGGACGATACAGTGACATTTCTATATACTGTATTTCCATGCAGTTCAGGAATTCTACAGAAATATTTCTAAACACATGCCCTATATTTACAGAACTCATCCTGTCAGAGGGATTGACCATGTGTTTGTGTGTTCAAACTGTAGTTGTGCAAATCTCTTCATGTGTGATCTGTTCACCATAAATCCTTTGGGAAACTCCGTCATTTATTTATTTATTTATTTATTTATTTAAACACATTATTGCTCCAATTCTGGAAAAACCGCTTCGGTAAGAATGTCTCACGTCTGACTCACCTGAAGACCTTTACCGTTGCAGCCTAACGGCTGTCGGTTGAAATCCATAACGTATTGCTGTGTACTTTAAACGTTACTGACAGAATCAGACGACGGCCCTTAAACTTCGGCTGCAAGTGAATTTCTAGTAACTAGGGTTTCTGTTCTTCTTTTCCCCCGGTAGAAGGAAACAAGACGAAATCCTCATTCCTGATAATCGTACGTACGCCACAGAAGGGAAATGTATTGTGTTTTTATTATAGGCCACTTTCAGAGGAGGAATAATCAACGATGAGGTGGTGTGATGCAGCCTGATGCAGCCACGCTGTTGATTATTTTGATTCTTTTCCAATAACAACATGCTCTAAAACCTTTGACTTCTCTTATTAATAATTACACTACCGGTCAAAAGTTTACACACACATTTTTTTTTTTTTTCCCTTACACATTTTATAATAACAATAAAAAAAAGTGAAAGCTCTGGAGTAACACAAATGGAACTGTGGGAATTATGGTGTGATAACAAATCCAAAATAAATCAAAATATTTTATCATTTTAGCATCTTCAAAGTAGACGTCCTTTTTGCCTAGAATTTCCAGAAATGTATTCTTGGAATTTTCTCGACCGATTTCTTGAGAAATTTCCCTGAGATGCTTTTTAAACAGGATTAAAGGAGTTCACACCGACGCTGGACACTTATCGGCTGTTTTCCGGGAATATTTCGCTCGAGTCGTCCGTTTAAAAAAAGATTTTTTTGGAAATAAAATGTTAGTTTTGTAATGAGAGAAATGAATATGTCGGCACGACTTCACACATTTAATCATACAACTTCAGATCAAAAGGATTTTAACATCACGAGAAACATTTCAGTCGAGTGTCCACAAACTTTTGATTGGCAGTGTGTATATATATATGTATGTGTTGTGGAATGTCTCTGAAACAAGGTAGCTCCTATTATCACTTACTTCAAATTGAAACCGCAAAGCCTTCCGTCCTGAAGACTTTGCTCGTGCCTGAAACTTACTTCAAGTTACACTTTTACAAAGCTCTGACACTTGAGACTCACAACAAAAATATTAAATAAACATCAGAGGAAACAAACAAGCCACAAAAGAAGGCACCATTTCAACAATTACACACGAATTTGAATTTGCTCACGTGGAGAAGCCGATGTACAAGTTCTTGCGTCGGTTGTTGTTAGAAAACTGCCGCTACAGAAAATTCATCATCAACCCCTTCTGACCAAGGTGCAGAACACAAGAGTGCAGAACACAAGAGTGCAGAACACAACAGGGCTGAAGTAATCAGAGAGTTCGTATCAAGTGCTAGCAACAAGGGGTAAAGGCCCAGTGTAAGGGAAAACTTCCAGAGCCACAATGTCTGCTGGCACGGGTCATGTGAACTCGTCCAGACAAACAGCAACAAACAACAACAACAACAACAACAAGCACCACCTCCGGTGAAATGTCTGCCCAAGCTCTCATGTAAACAAGAGGAGAATCTAGTGCTATCTAGTGCTACTGTAAAAATATTCAGAGTAATAAATATATCCTGATAGTTAGGGTGGATAAAAATACATATATAATCCCGATACTTTAAGACTTTACGTACAGGGGAAGCACGGGAGAACAGTCGCGAGTAGTAGAGTTTTGAAAATCTGAATTCAATTATATCTACATAAATAAATCATTTGACACTGAAAAGGAGGAAAAGAAAACCAGATTTCGGGATTACAACGCATTCTGCCTTCATAAGAGAACCACAACGATGAGAAAAACGTGCTGTTTCAACATCAGGACGTCAGGGTTGAGGATTTAAGCTCAGCGTCTGGGATACACAGGAGAAGTCAATAATAAGGGATAATTCGCTTTTAAATTTTTTTTTAAAAATACAGCCTAAACAGATATTTCTGCTGATTCCTACGCATTCCTACTTGCACATGAGAATCACGGTTGTTGTGGTTAAGGATGAAGAAGAAAAAAAAAATGAAAAAAAAAGTGCTGGTTCATCACCAGGTTGCAAGATCTGAGCTGTGCACCACTTTGGGATGAATCAGCATAAAAAAGTAAAGAAAAAAGAACAAAAGAAAACATTTTGTCTCAAATATAGATCTTTCTGCTGATTTGTACGCATTCCTACTTATTCCTACTTGCGTAAGAGAAGAATGGTGGCGTTGTGAGGGTTGTTTTGTATTAAGGTGGAGGATGAGAGAAGAAAATGTCCCAGTTCAACGTCAGGTTTAAGGCTTAAACCTGGGATAAAGTCAGATTCATGATGTGGCGTAGGAATGAAGAGGACAAATTAAAGCGTTTTTAAAAATGTGTGTGTATGTATGTATGTATGTATGTATGTGTATATATGTGTGTGCAAATATATTTTATATATATATGCGTGTATACATGTATGTATGTACATATGTATGTATGTATATGTGTGCGTATGTGTGTATACATGTATGTATGTACATATATATGTGTATGTATGTATGTATGTATATATGTGTGTGCGTGTGTATACATGTATGTATGTGTGCGTTATATATGTGCGTATGTGTGTATGCATATATAGGTATGTGTGTGTACATGTATGTATGTATATATGTGTGTATGTATGCATGTATGTATGTATGTATGTATGTATGTATATATATATATGTGTGTGTGTGTGTGTGTGTGTGTGTGTGTGTGTGTATGTATGTATGTATGCATATATGTGTGTATATATGTTTGTGTGTGTGTGTCCACCACCACTAAAGAATGCAAGTGTCACTCTAATTATGTGTTTGGGGAAAAATGAGACAGAAAAGACAGCATTGTCCCAAAATAGCAAAAACACTTGACAAGAAGTAAACAAGTCTGTAACACACCCTGTGCAGGTTTTGGATTAATCTCAGAGCCTGTGTCAGATTTGCCCAGAAATCTTTACAATCATTATTATTGTTATTAGAAAGCAGCCATTTGCATTTGTGTGGTGTGTGTGTGTACTGAAAACCACCGCATTTGAATAGAATTGAGGGATTTTTTCCCCCTTTTCTACTTACATAACGGCGCAACTTTTTTTCCGGCGGAGACTTTCTGAGCCAGCCCGAACACACCACATCCCCTCCGCTCATTTTCCCCCCGTGTTTGTAGCCCTTTTAATCTGTAGGAAGTAGACAGAGAAACAGATACAAACTTGAGAGGACGCCGCGGAGGAGAATTACAGTGTAACACTCCTGAGTGGAAACAAACGTACACGAAGGTTAGCTTCAGAGGCTCCAGGCGCGTGCACTCCACTCCACTCCACAACTCTTGCTTGGCTATCAGGCTACAATTCCTTTTTCTTTTTTGTTGTTAGTATTTATTTGTTTGTTTTTGGCTTGGAAATAAAAGCCTGTCTCAATCAAAAACGCATCCAGAACCTGTATAAATAGGTATTATCCGTGTATCCTGAAGCCTCTTTCAAGTTTACGCACTTGAATAATAATCCGGTGTGAGGTTGTTGTTTTTGTTTTTTCCCCCAGGCTGCTGTGACACACTCCGAGTACTTCGACGTTTTTATTATTTTATCTTATTTTAAACTAAAGCCAAATATCTCCAACGCGTATCTCTTATTTCCTTCAATATTCCCGCACATGGTGGTTTTTCGGGAGCTTTCCGAGCTCCACGGCGCTCTTTTCCAACTAATTGTCCCAGTTTCGTCGACCTTTCCCTCCAGTTCCGCTGGCTGATTGAAGCGCATAAACGTCGAGACTTTTCCCTCAAAACTCAACCTCCCTCCTTCTGCCTGTGGAGGAGGACAGGGAGACGCCGAGCAAAGAATGGGGGGAAAAAAAACCAAGGCGCAGAGGATTATGGGAAATGAAGTCGAAAGGTGCCGCCCTTTCGAGCTGCTAGAGAGATTTAGTTTCGCCCTCCACTTATTGTCTGTGTGTGTATGAAAAAATCCTGCCCACGTTTAAGCAACTAAACACACTTTCTTCATTCAAATAGCGATATTCAAGCAGCATCCTGTGCGTTCTTGAACTTATTGACTGCGAGTCTTCAGGACTTCAGACTACAATTCCCAGAATGCTGTTAGGTGGGCATCCCGACCATTAAATCCTATTAAAAATACCAGGGAGACTCACTACTTTTTTTTTTTCTTTTTTTCACCAGCCTACTGAAGACATCAAAGAGCTAATACACGAAAACAGTTACAGCAATGATGTGTTTGATTTGATCCTGTAGCAATTTTAAATAATGATTATTCAAATAATTTAAAGAAATATATAAATATCGTTGGTGCTATTATTACTACTACTACTAATAGTACTGCTACAACTACTACTGCTACTAATATTAATATTATTGCTGCTACTACTACTACTACTACTATCACTACTGCTACTACTACTGCTGCTACTAATACTATTGCTGCTACTACTACTACTGCTACTAATACTACTGCTGCTACTACTAATACTACTACTTCTACTACTACTAATACTACTACAACTACTACTGCTACTAATATTAATATTATTGCTGCTACTACTACTATAACTACTGCTACTACTAATACTATTGCTAATACTACTACTGCTACTACTACTGCTGCTGCTGTTACTACTACTGCTGCTACTACTACTAATACTATTGCTAATACTACTACTGCTACTACTACTGCTGCTGCTGTTACTACTACTGCTGCTACTACTACTAATACTATTGCTAATACTACTAATACTACTACTGCTACTACTACTGCTGCTACTACTACTACTACTAATACTATTGCTACTGCTACTAATACTACTACTGATACTACTGCTCCAACTACTAATACTACTACTACTGCTGCTGCTGTTACTACTACTGCTCCTACTACTAATACTACTGCTGCTACTGCTACTAATACTACTACTGATACTACTACTGATACTACTGCCCCTACTACTAATACTACTGCTCCTACTACTAATACTACTGCTGCTACTACTACTAATACTTCTACTACTACAAATACTATTGCTGCTACTACTACTAATACTTCTACTACTACAAATACTATTGCTGCTACTACTACTAATACTACTACTTCTTCTACTACTACTAATACTACTACTAATAGTACTGCTACAACTACTACTGCTACTAATATTAATATTATTGGTGCTACTACTACTACTACTATCACTACTGCTACTACTACTACTAATACTACTGCTGCTACTACTACTAATACTACTACTTCTACTACTACTAATACTATTGCTGCTACTACTACTAATACTACTGCTGCTACTACTACTAATACTACTACTTCTACTAATACTACTGCTGCTACTACTACTAATACTACTACTAATACTATTGCTGCTACTATTACTACTAATACTACTACTACTGCTGCTACTACTACTAATACTACTGCTGCTACTACTACTAATACTACTGCTGCTACTACTACTAATACTACTGCTGCTATTGCTACTAATACTACTGCTGCTATTGCTACTAATACTACTGCTGCTATTGCTACTAATACTACTGCTGCTACTACTACTAATACTACTGCTGCTACTACTACTACTACTACTTCTAATACTACTACTGCTACTACTAATACTATTGCTAATACTACTACTGCTACTAATACTGCTACTAATACTACTACTGCTGCTACTACTACTAATACTACTACTGCAATACTACTACTGCTACTACTACTACTACTACCACTGCTGCTACTACTACTAATACTATCACTGCTACTACTAATACTACTACTGCTACCACTACTACTAATACTACTGCTGCTACTACTACTACTGCTGCTACTGATACTTGATACTAATACTGCGAGTGCTGCTACTACTGATACTACTAATGCTACTGCTGCTACTGATACTACTACTGCTACTACTACTAGCTACTATTACTGCTGGTACTACTACTACTACTAGCTACTACTACTAGTACTAATACTACTACAGCTGGTGATACTAGCTATTATTACTACTACTGCTTCCACTACTACTACTACAAATAATAATAATAATAATAATAATAGTAATAATAATAATAATAATAATAATAAGAGTGTGTTAGTGGTTAGCAGGTTTGCCTCCCACCTCCGGGGTTTGATTCTAACCTCCGCCCTGCGTGCACAAAGTTGGAATGTTCTCTCTATGCGTTGGTGGTTTCCTCCGGGTACTCCGGTTTCCTCCTCAGTCCAAAGACATGCATTGTAGGCTGATTGGCATTTCCAAATTGTCCATACTGTGTGAATGTGTATGAGACTGTGCCCTGAGATGGGTTGACACCCTGTCCAGGGTTTCCCCCGCCTTGTGCCATGAGTTCCTTGGGATAGGCTCCAGGCTCCCTGCGACCCTGTGTAGGATTAGCAGTATGGAAAATGAATGGATGGAAAATGAATGGTGGCTCATCATCATCATCATAATACATTCATTCCTTCTTTCATCTTCAGTAATCACTTTTATCCTGGTCAGGATCACGGTGGATCCAGGTGAGGCGAGAGAATTGACTCCAGATAGGACATCATGTGCACGCTCATTCATACCTAGGGCCAATTAAGTGTAGCCAATCTGCCTACCTGCATGTGTTTGGACAATGGGACCAGAGAACCCTGAGGAAACTCTACAGGGGCGGAAACCTGAGTTCAGGATCAAACTCAGGACCCATTGCACCACTGTGCTGCCCAGTGATGATGATAATGATTAGTAGTAGTAGTAATAATAGTAGTGTTGTTGTTTGTTTGTTTTTAGAGAAAAATAACTAATTAAAACAACCCTCAGATCATCTGCATCCATTTAAATGCAGACGTCTCACAAATAACTGCTATAAAAATCACTATAAATCCATATATTCAATGTCACAAATTCATGGCTCTGTTTGTGTCAGTACAAACTGTATATCTGTCTGAACTGTGTAGCCAAGAACCCCCCCCCCCCCCAAAAAAAAACGCATAAAAGTATGTGTTTTTAATTACATGCTGTACAGGCTATTTATTGAAGAACCTTCAATAAATCATAGTATTAATGATTTAGATATATGATAACATGAAAGGAGCTACTGTGAATAAAACAAACCCAAAAGAAAATTTCACTTCTATCAGAATTGTTAAAAGAATCTACACTGACCCTGCACCTATTTTTATTACCACAATACAAGGCTTATTATTTTCATCTAATTGGGATATTTGCCTTTAGGATAACATGATAACGAACCAATCCTCTAACTAATCCAAAAATGTTTACTACGCACTGTGAGCATCCTCACCCACCTCCAGTTTAGGTCGAAATAATGCAAGCCAGTCTTAAACTATTTACCATCAATGCTTTATGACATGATACTACAATACAATCATGTTAAACATATTGTGCAGCTCTGTTACTTTCCCTGTTAGGACACAAAGCCTATTGTGTTGGTTTCTATAGAGAAGCGAGGCACAGCGGTTGAATGTGCCTGAGCCAATGATGCATGCAGGGATTTGTGTCCATGTGAAGCCGGAATGTGTGGAATGCTGTTGTACTGGAAAACGCCTTCTCCAAGCAAGTCTGCTAACAAAGTCTTTTAACTGCTTACTCAGGACTTTTTGACACACAGTCCACTCCAAACCGCCTCGGGACGATGTCTTGGCATGTATGATTCGTTCAGTGAGCACATTATCCACCAATCATCTGTTTGGCATGGTTTGTAGTGTTGATGATAGATTTTTAGTTGCTGCATTCATCTATTTATTTGGTTGGTTGGTTGGTTACTGTGGTTATTAATTATTGGAAGAAATAATAATAAATATAGCTGCAAGCAGCAATTAAAGGGGCCAGGTATGAAAGGCGTGGCAAGCACAATGCGGAGCCCAAAGAACAGGAAGAGGAGAAATAGAATGTAGATGAATGAATAAAAGATAGATTCAGAAGCACAGCTGAGCTGAGGTTTGAACAGGAAATTGGCACTTATTTGCATGCCAAACGTTTGAAAGGTCTGCACGAATCTCTGCTTGCCTGTCTGACATCTCGGACTGGATGAGGGAACACCACCTTAAACTCAACTTGGCAAAATCTGAGCTTCTCGTCATCCCAGCCTTCCCCTCAATCAACCACAGCCTCACCGTACAGCTCGGCTCAACCACACTCAAGCGAACCAGGACAGCCAGGAACCTTGGGGTGACTTTTGATGACAGCTTGACCCTTACAAACCACATTTCAACAACTGCACGGTCCTGTAAGTTCATTCTGTATAACACCAAGAGAATCAGACCCTATCTCACCGAACAGGCTACACAGCTACTAGTCCAGGCTCTTGTCATATCAAAACTGGACTACTGCAACGCACTACTCTCGGGCCTTCCAGCCAGCTCCATCAAACCCCTTCAAATGATTCAGAATGCAGCAGCACGCCTCATCTTCAACCAGCCCAAGAGAACCCATGCCACACCCCTCTTCATCTCCCTCCACTGGCTTCCTGTAGACGCCTGTATCAAATTCCAGGCCTTGATGCTCACGTACAAGACCTTGTCTGGAACAGCACCGCCCTACCTCAACACTCTCCTGAAGGCTTACGTTCCCTCACGCAATCTGTGATCGATTGGCAACCGACGCTTAGTAGTACCTACTCAGCGTGGCTCAAGGTCCCTTTCAACAACCTTCAAACTAACTGTTCCTCAGTGGTGGAATGAACTTCCAACCTCAATCCGGACCACAGAATCTGTCACTATCTTCAAAAACAGCTAAAAACCCACATCTTCCGTGAGCACGTAACTAACCCCTAAAACGCCAACCCCACATTATCCACAAAAAAAAACCTTCCTCTGGCTCTTACACCTCTACTCTATGCACTTTGCTTCTTCTAGAACTCAATTAATAGATCTTGTATTGTAGCACTACTTGTATGGTTCTCCACTTAATATATCGCTTTGCATGTATTTCCTTATTTGTAGGTCGCTTTGGATAAAAGCGTCTGCTAAATGAATAAATCTAGTGCAATACTGTGCCACAAAATAAAGGAACCGAATGACACAACATTACAAACCCGTTTAAGAACTTGCACCAAATGGGAATCAAATCCAGGACCTTTAGAATTGCAGAGCTTCCAAGGTGAGAATGAGCACACAGAAGAATGTTAACAGATACTGGATCAGAACTTTTGAACAAATATGAAAATCAAAATTCTCTCATTCCCTCAGTTTGGTGCAGCTCTGTCCACTGATCATCTGCGCCAATTTTGGTAAGAATTGGACAAAATTCGAACAAGGAGTAGCAAAAAAAAACACTGAATACTGTACATTTCAAAATGGTGACTGCTGTAATGGGTGGAGTCTTAATGTAAGATATGGACTGGGATCACCATGAGAAGTGTAATCTGATGAACTACATTTCTTTTCTCTAGGACAAAGTGTTATTTATTATAATATACTATAACTGTAACCATTTGAAAAGTGAATTTTTGAACTAGTGGTGGTGCTATAGAGTTGGTCCTAGAGACTCCATAATTGATCCAAATACTAGTCATGGTCATATTTCTGAGTGTGCCAAATTTCATCATTTTCCTACTTACAGTTCACAGGGCTGCCATATACTCCCATTGGGAGGGGGGGAGGAGGAGGAGGATGGGGGCTGCAGCCCCTAATAAATGTAGTGAAATTCCAAATGTCTTATAATAATATTAATATTATTGTTCACATTTTTGAACATGCCTCCATGAACAAAGACTTTCCAAAATGAATGGCCAGAAGAAAAAAAAACCTACAAACTAAAAAACAAATATTTTTTTAGAAATGAGTGCGCTACAAGTGAAGATTTTTAAGCGAGACATTTGATGGCTCAAGTTTTGCAACTGATTAACTCATGCAAGAGAGATCCAGTACATTACAAGGCTTGTGTGAACGTGTAGAAGGAAAAAGAGCGACCTGCTGCTGCTGCCCACTCAGAGTGCTGAAGCAATAGGTGTATATTATGTATTCGATTCTGTGGTCATTAATCTCGCAGAGTTACAGAAGACCAAGATTTCGAAACCCTGCTCATATTTGATGCACAACAAACTCCCGAGTGCTCTGCATGACTTTCCCCCGTATTAAAAAAGAATGAGTGCAGAGAGAGATTTCTCGTCACCTCCTACTTTCGTTCTGAGACGATGAGAACGTTGTAGGCTTGTGGGAGTGAGCCCGAGTGTCGATGTGTCCTTGTGAAATGGCTGCACGAGAGAGAGAGAGAGAGAGAGAGAGAGAGAGAGAGAGAGACCTGGTACTCAGCTTTTGAATAATTGAGAGCCATTGATTTGACCAAATGTTCATGGAGGCAGCACGAGTGGCAATACTCCACAGCACACACCGTGTTGTAAAGCTAATGGGTTAAGGGGAGGTTTAAGAGCTTAAACGCACCCTTCTTCTCTCTTTAAAAACCACAAGGCTGATTTTGGTGCATTATACACAGGAGCATCTCCAACCAAAAACACACCACTCGGCTTCTATTTAGAGAGGAGGAGGAGATTTGCGGGTAAAGCTTTAAACGAGTGGCTTTAAACTTGCACAGCTTTATGATCCGTATGAGAGAGAGCAGAGACAGACAGAGATGTGGGGTGTCGAGTTCATTTCAGGACACAGAGCTCAACGACTCAATCAGTGCTCTGCCAGAGCTTGATGGATTGTCGGTCTCGCGGTGACTGTGAAAGGGCTCCTAATTCAGCGGTAAAAGCCGGGATAACCCCGATAACATTTGTCTCTGATAATCTGTTTTGCGCCGTGTCTAATGCTCTCTAATGCATTAATGAGCTGTCTCTGGTCTCTAATAGCAGCCATTTGCCAAAAAGGACAATTGTTAAACATCTTCAAAGTGGGCCTGGCAAAAGGATCAGCAAAATGAACAGGGGGGTGGGGGTGTATTTATTTATTTTTTTCGCATTTCCATTTATTAGCTTTTATTCTGTAACTGTAAGAACCACTCTTATTGCAATTGGATATCTTGCATACGTGTTACAGTACCGAGTGATCTGAAAATGCTGCAATTCCATAGTATTGATATGAAAACTGTATAGATTTCCTCCAGGGAATTACAAAAAAAAAAAAAAAGCATTATGGGAGCATTCCATCTCAGCATTGTCAAACCCCTTTTAAATCCGCACGTCCTTCCAAATTTAAATCTCAGTGAGCCGAAAAGAATCAAAAGGATTTAGCAGGAGCTTTAAAAATATATCATTAGTCATAAACAAAGGTGTAGATGATCTGGAATGAATCCTGGTCTCAGTCAGATGCTCCACATGATTAGTCGGGCAGATTAGCTTGATTTCTCAAGCGGCTCACAGTAAAAACGCTCGTTCCCACTTCATATTGTTTCTCTGATTACGGTGTAGTTACACATTAACTAGATAAACAATTCTAATGTAACTACAGTGGATGTCGTCTTCTGTAAATACCCACGTCTCAGCTTCAGTTTTGACTTGTGTAAGCGTATCTTCACCTTCGAAAGGCTAGCTTTTAAATAAATCCTGTATAAGATTTGAGTCGTGACATGCTCTCTCAATGCACACTTGCAGTGCAATGCATAAGTATTCAACCCCCTTGAACTTTTCCCACGTCATGTAGTGTTACGACTCGGTGCTAGAATGGATTGAACTGGGATTACATATCATGAATAATAGCCAAAATACCAAAAATGCAATAAAGATATATTGATTATTAGGATAGTTTGCGAAATTATTTACAAATAAAAAAAAATTTACAAGTTGGGATTGCATAAGTATTCACCCCCTTTGCTGTGAAATGCCTAAATTAGTTCTGGTGGCATCGGAAGTCACACGTTGGAGTTCACCTGTGTGCAACTAAAGTGTCACGTGATCTCAATATAAATACACTCGTTCCTTCCAGAGGTGTTCGAGAACAAGCCTAAACAAACAGCACCATGAAGACCAAGGTGCGATCAAAACAAGTCTAGAAGAAAGTTTTAGAAAAGTATCAATCAGGGTTTGGCATTTTTATTCATTAAAAAAAAAAAAAAAAAAGAGAGAAATATCCCAAACCTTTCCGAACATCCTGTCAAGCACCACTAAATCCATTGTTTTAAAAAAAAATAGTACGATGATGACACGACCATGACTCGTGCTTGAGGCGGTCCACCAAAATTCAGAGAGGAACAGTCAAAGAAGTAACAATCAAATCCATTTAAGTTCCAGGTTCTAATGCGACAAAATGTGGAAAAGTTCAAGACGGGTGAATACTTATGCAAGCAACTACTAGGGCCATCGTTCAAATGCGCCCACACTTCCTGTGTAGTTAGTGTGCACCTTACTTTAAAATCAGGAGTTCATACTGTCAAAATGACCAGCCAAAAGTTAATAATCTCTGTATTTACGCAAGATGTCCTGCTGTGATGCATTTGTAAATCAGTGTAAACATTCTCTGTAGTGACGTTATAATTGCATGTTTAGTTTATGTGTAACTATACAGGTAATAAAGTCTAGACTAGACTGGCCCCAAGCACTTTTTTTTTTTTTAAGAATAAGTACATCCTGCTTTCCATAAGACAAAACTCAGTCTAGGTGCAGTTTGTAATTTTGTCAACTATAATAATCACACAACTGTGATGTCCATTATTGCCATGCAGTAGTAGACCCAGGTCATTTCTTCCTTTCAGACAGTTTGCATGGCTGTGAAAAATAAAAACCTGTTCCTTTAACACAAAGGATCACATAAAACACCATATAAGTTAGAAAATATCAGCCATTATCTCATTAATAAACGACCGATACGGATTTTAAAAGTAGCGCTATAAACATTATATACATTTTAAATGTGTACATTAAATACAGCAGCCGTTGCTCATCAATGAACCTTTACTGTTAGAGGAGAAAAAAAAAACATCAACTATTAATACTACATAGCTACACAAGGCTTGTTTTGTAATCAGGTAAAATCTTAAAATGTGTATCAAAGGCATATAAAATCAGTTTAAAATCGACGAGAGAGAGAAAAAAAAAAATCTCCCTGAAAGCCAAAAAAACCCAACAATATAAACAGGAATATTGTGAAAACTGACCCCAAAACAAATTCGGCATGCAAGACAATCTCTTCACACACACACACACACACACACACGCACACAGGTGTTTTTTTTTTGTTTGTTTGTTTGTTTTTTTAATTATTAACGTTATCCCAGTATAATTCAGTGATTTTTTTTTTCCTGCTATTTTAAAAGTATAGCTTCGATTCCACAATGGAATCAAAATCAGTATTGCACCCTTCTGTGTAAATGTATTGCAACACGTCAGGTGATCTGTTTATGGGCACAAACCCGACGGACAGGTAGACAAACACTCGTTCAAGTATGACGCTCCGAAGTCTGAGTGGAGCGTGACTGCTTACATGTTGGAAACAAAAAAAATATATATATATATATATATAGCTCAAATCTGAGTTCTTTATAGAGGTTAATGCAATCAGAATCAGTTTGGATTGCATAAGACGGCAAATGGTACATCTGACGATTACAGGACCATGAATGGATCGGTCTCAACCCGTTAAAAAAAAATAAAAAAGGGACCTTCGTGGCACATTCATAAACAATGCGCAAATATTTAATAAAGGAACAGCTGAGGATTTATGTAATGTAATGTAACGCAAAAAACCCTGTGACTTTACAAACAAACGTTTCCACATAAAAGAAAGAAGACAGAAGAGCACTCAATTATCATTATAGCTCAAGAGGGCTTAGATAATGTTTTTTCATCTTTCGTATTGAAAAGTGTGTCGTTACTGCATCTACTTATTACCGGAGCATTGGCGCTTAAGCGACGGGGCTCCATTTGCATTTTAAAGCATTATGAAGCACCATTTCAATACGATTTTTTTTTAAACCCAAATGTGACAGCTGAATGTATTATTTCAATGCACTCAAACTAATCAAATTCGCATTTATAACACTTATGAAGCCCTAATGCACACCTTCGAGGGATTTCACCGTGTTATGAATGTGCAGTTATTAAAAACCATCTGATTAATTATGAGTTTTAAAAATAATATTTCAAACGTCAATCCGCAGGGATAATTACAGGTTGTTCTCCCTTCTCTCTTTCATGTAAATACACAAGTACCCAAAACAAGATAAAAATCTCTAAGACGTAAGCGCTTCATAAATCCTCCGGCGTTTACTCTAGAAAAGGATTTATGCGACGTGTTACGAAGGCGCTTTACGTGATATAATAAAGTGTTACCAGAAAGTGCTTTCGTGAACACTTTGTGAGACGGCTTAAAAAAAAACAACAAAAAAACAGTGATCTGTACGCGAAGGAAAGCTTGTGAGGTGGTTTCGAGTTATTGAGAATTTCTGCATGTTGGATTCAGACAGAAGGAGGTCCAGTGTTGAGTGTTTGAGTCCAGTGTTCTGTTCGAGTCGGAAAGTGTACCACTCTCAGAAGACCAGTCTGCTGACAGTGCTGAAGCCACCTCCTCCTCCACCTCCTCCTCCTCCCGAGGGCCCACAGCTTCCCGGGGGCTCGTTGTCATCCGAGCCGTTGGGTCGAAACGAGCAGGAGGCCGAGGCGGCCTGGAGAGCCCGGGCCCTGGCGTTAAGCTCCTGCTCCTGAAAGAAAGAAAAAAACAACAACAGACACACATGGTTAAAGGCTTACCAAGGCATGACTGTAAGGTACTAAGCAAGAAAAACAACACAGTGGGGTGTGCTTTTATAAAAACAGAGGTGGGCTGTAGTTACCACCCTGGAGTAGATTATTTTCCTTTAACAGACCACCACAAAGTCTCGTGTTCCTCTTACATCACCTCAGTTTGCCAAAGATTACTCGTTTTTATTTATCAAAGAATGACATCATATATAGTTATATTTAAATGACGATATCTTCACAAGACAGTTAGAGAATGTATACAGAACCACAATCTGTCCAAAATTCAGCTGTCTTTCTCCGCGATAGATGATAGATAGATAGATAGATAGATAGATAGATAGATATGTATGGTCTTTCACAGTTGTCAGTAATTGCAATATTTACAAAGTGCACCCATATGGTAGGTTTAAACTAGCTGTACTTAATAAACTGGTGACAGGGTGTACAGCTGGAAGATCAGACCAATCAGATTTAAAGATCAATTTGCAAATCAACCAGTAATGCCAGGATAGTGTTACCTCACAAGCCTTACTGTCCACAAGAAATCATACAAACACTCAAGCTCATTGGTTTTTATAAAATGGTGGGATTTTGGCAAGCTTGGTCATCATCGTCATGCAGAACAATATCAATATAAAAGATGAAATAAAGTAAATCTCACAGGCACGCCAAGACTGCACATTTATTACACAGTGTATAATGTAAGCAAGTAACAGAATCAAACCTGCCAGTTCACTCTTTTTACGTGCCGAGAGCACGGAAATGCAGAGTTGGGTGTAACGCGTTACTGTAATCTAATGACTTTTACTGAGAACACAGTAGTGTAACGCATTACATTTTAAATTGATGTAATTTGATTACAGTTACTGATGTCAATAAAATGACATTACGGATTTATTGTTAAGAAAACAATATTAATTAAAATGCATTTTGAGAAGAAATCATGTTTTGCGCGGTTGTCAGGGGTGTAACCTGGTCCGGGCATTGGGGGCTGTATCCCTGAAGATTTTTTCTTCAGCCCTGAATAATTCTCCACTTGGAGCGGTTTGTCACTACGTAACTGAACATCAGTAAAAGAAGACGGCCGTGTTGTAATTTTATATCTTCAGTGAACGGAGGCGAGACCGATCAGACAGGGTTTACAGGAAAATACGTGGAAATACTCGTGTCTTATTGGCTGACAGTCTCTCAATTCTGCCAAACGCTACCTCTCGGTCAGTGTGAGGGGAAAATTAGTAAAGGGGTTGAAACTGAAACACTAGCATCCTCGCATTCTGAGCAGGAAAACGAGGTGTGTAAACATCTATATGAGTTCCAGTTTACGTGAACATGATATGAGCAGTGCATAAGGAAAGATCATGTATTTTGCATGGCACTGTAGCAGCTAAACCCATACAGTGATGGCTTAGATCTACCTCCCCTTGGCTAGCGACACCAAACTGGCCTAGATAGAAAAGTTTTAGATTTTATCGGTCTGGTAATCCAACAAACAGTGACGACACCCGAGACACGTATTATGATAAATCCAATTTTTTCTGATCATGTCATACATTGACGCTGTATTTTTGTAGGTTTGATAGCTTTTGAAAGTAACGTGAAAGTAAAGTAATTAGTAATCTGATTACTTTTTACATGCAGTAATAAGTAAAGTAATCAGATTACAATTTTAAAGTCGTAATTAGTCATCTGTAGTAGATTCTCGTTTTTTTTTTGAGTAACTTACCAAACACTGCTGAAATGTGACGCAGCAGGGAATAATGACAGCTTCGAAAGGTTTTAGAACAAATCAGAACAAATCCCCAGTACCTCCCTCTAGTGGTAGGTATGTATGAACGCAACCAGCGTGTTGACAGCTCAATCACACCACACTCTGGCCACTTTTCTTGCCACTGTTAAAAGAGCGTTTTCTACTGTGTCCTAAAGAATCCTCTCACCTGTAAGAAGAGTTTGTTGTCTTTGGTGATGGCATCCATTAGATCTTTTTGAAGAGGTGGCTCCCCACTGAACCTCGAGCCATTAACGGTAGCTCTTGAACCCCCAGCCTGTCCTCCAACTTCTTCCTGTTTCCTGTAAATCAGCACGTAGGCCGTGTCCTTGGGGAAGCGGCTCGTTATGTTCTGCACGGACTGGAAGTTAGTAAAGGTCACTCGGCTGTCGTTGAACAGGAACCAGTCCCTGGAGTCTTGCCCTGCACACTCCAGAACTTCCTGCGAAGCTGTCGAGCCCTCTGAAAGGCCGACCCCAGAATCTGATTCCGGACTCTTAAAAGAGGGACTGGCTGACGCAACGCTCACGTTCCTGCCGTACGAGTAGTAGTGGCCGCTCTCTGAGGACATCCCAGAATGCATCACAACCGAACACAGGACGTAAGGTACACACCGCACCCCTGACCCCCAGTCCCTTCTCCCGCTGTCCGTTAAGTCTTCGTCTTCCTCCTCTTTCTCTTTATGAGAAGGTTTTAGCTTCTTGGCTAAGTTCTCGCCATTCTCTGGGGAGTCCATTTGCACCGATGGCGACAATGATGATGGTGATGATGATGATGATGATGATGAGGAAGTGCTGTGCTGGTGGACGGGCAGGTGCACGTGCAGCGGGATGCCTACGTTGTCCAGAATTTTGCGCCGCACGTGGCATGTCGCATCATATGAGAAGCGTAAAAGAGTGAGGATGAGGTACTCGGGGGCAGTCACCACGTGTATGGCCCTTTCCGCCCGCTGCAGCGAGCCGCAGCGTTCACAAAAGTAACAATTCTCCTCCTCCAGGATCTCCGGGGCCAGGAAATACTCGAGCAGATCTGACAGGGACAGCACTGCCTCCGTCTTGGGTCTCTCCTCGCTCCGCTCATCCTTTACAGTGCCTTCAGAGATCTCACTGCCGCCGTTTACTGCCCCCTGGTGGGACTGCGCGGTCGAGGAGCCCATAATGCCGGACGGGCAAAAAGCCAGAGAAAGATCAGTAAACGGTTCCTCTTTCTCAGAAAGACTATGGCACTGCAAGCAACGGATGCCCGTGGAGAGCCGCCCGCCGAACATCCGCTCCACCAGAGTCTGTCCATCACCATCAGTGTCCACCGGTGTAGTCTGAGAATGAGACGGGGTGCTGGTCACATTCTGAGCTTTCGCATCATCAGTACCCTCAACATCAGAGGACACGGTCTTAGGTTTGGCAGTCTGGAGAGCTCGGAGAGTCTTTTCCTCCTCGTGTAGCCTTAATAACACAAAACAAGTGAATAATACAAGCATCCATACATCAACAGATTTCAGAAACTATGAAACTAGATACTAGTATTATAGAGAACAGAGAAAAACAACACATGGCAACACATAAAAAAAACATTTAAAAAATCCAAACTGGTGAACCTCTCATGCATCACGATTTAAGCTTTCATACGATGTATGAAAATACGCCAAGAACCTGACGTTTATTATTGCTCACTTGCCTTATTAAAAGCTTCCAACAGATCAGGATTACAAAGGCTAATATTGCGTTCGAGATATTAACATACAGTAGATACTCATAGTATCAAAAGAAAGGTATATACTCAGGACTACATATGTCATGCAAAAAAACGCATTAGACGTACCTGTCTAAAAGAAAGCGGAGGTATTCACTACAGTCCTGCTGGGAGCCCACCGTGAACCAGGGCGGCCGAGACGCTTCGAGAAAGCTCCTCGGTGCGTACGCCGCTCGCTGGGGTAGAAACAATTTCATTAAAACAGTGAAAATAACAAGCATTTATTAGTAACTTTATTAGGAATGGTCGTCCAGTGTCGCTTTGATTGGCTAATAAAAACAGACATTTCAGTTTATGGGACACTTTATATACAAGGGCTTTTAAATTAACAATTAAAGTGCACCCCATGTCAGGCAGATGATCTGTCTGTTCATTAACAAAGGAAAAAGGACGTGTATTACCCTTGCATCTGCCTACGGCAATAGCAACTTAATACATCATACGCATAATTTCATTCTGTGTGAATGTGTTTAACAAAATGTCCCAGCATAAGAGACCTTTTACCAACGTCTATGATTATTAAATCTGCATTTATCTCATATACTCTCATTTCTTAGAAGGAATTTCATTTCAATTCAATGCAGGCATTTTATCGTCTCATTTAGAACGCAATATCAGTATCATCTTTGGCTATTCATAAAATTTAAAATTAAAATAAAAATACTACTAATACAACTAAAAGCATACACTATTTTAAAAAAAAACCCTGCCCAAGAAATCCACTAATATGTACGAGAGACATTTCTGCTGCAGCGTATTAAAGTCTTGACATGACTATTAAATATGGTTAAGTTTTACTGCAGTAATACAGTAATAAATTAAAACGACATTCAATTTTAACCGATTCTGTCAAAGACGTACATCAAAATGGTAAAAGCGGCATCGATAACACTGGAGGCGAGACTCGAGTGTGCTGAAAAGTTTCAGTCCGGATCCGACGTGCTAGTCTTTAATACAAAACACCTTTACCACATCTTCCAGACAATTTACTAAAGACGCTACTGCATACGTTGTACACGGTGGCAATAAAACAATACATCCCTGGCAAATACCATTTACAATAAGGATCATTTTTGAATAAGGTCTTTAAATTTTTCAATAAGGTCTTTCGGATGAGACGTTAAACCGAGGTCCTGACTCTCTGTGGTCATTAAAAATCCCAGGACACTTATCGTAAAAGAGTAGGGGTATAACCCCGGTGTCCTAGTGAAATTCCCCCAATAGCCTTTCTCTATCATAGCACCCTAATAATCCCCATCTCTGAATTGGCGACATCACTCTCTCATCTCCACTAACAGATGGTGTGTGGTGGGCGTTCTGGAGCACTATGGCTGCCATCGCATCATCTAGGTGGATGCTACACACTAGTGGTGGTTAAGGAGACCTCCCCCCCCCACACCCCCCATACAATGTAAAGCGCTTTGAGTTTCTAGGAAAAAAAAAAAAAGCACTATATAAATGTAGGAATAATTATTATTATTTTTCAATTTAAAACCGGTCAAGAGTGTGCATGAAAATATGTGTTTTCACATTTAAAAAAAAAACAAAACACCTTTTTAAAGAAACAGAGGTAAATCTACAGGGATGAAGAGGTGGAAGCCCACAAACCTGAGTATGCGCCAAGAAAGCAAAGAGAAGCTGTAGTTTCTTCATCAGCGTATTAGAGCCGTTCAGGTTCAGGGATAATACGTTCCGTCTGAAACTGCAGACAACACGGGAACTTTACACGAGATCAACTATTCTGGAAACTACGGAACCCGAAATGTATTTTTCCACACGTTAACACTTGCACGGTGTAAAGTAAAAGCAAACTCACTCTGTAGCCATGAACAGCATCTGAATTATACTGTTCAGGTAACAGGTGTTGCCCAAGTTCACGAGTCCCGTCTTCCCGGTCTCCGATTTGCCCGTAAGCCTCAGCAGACCAGAGACGAAAGAGTTTGACTGCGAGGTCCAGGCACTTTGGTTCAGCACATACTTGATCTTCTCTTCACTGGGTTTAGGGAGTTCCTGGAACAATACAAAGGTTTCAGTAAATAAAAAATGCCACAGCGGTATCTTTAATATACAGTACGTGATACAGAGTCGGCTGTGATAGGAAAATAATCAACGACGCAATGGTGCGATGCAGTCAAAGGTCAAGCGGAGGTATTTCCACCACCCTGAAGATGATTATTTTCAAATAACAGCATGTTCATAAGCGCTTCATTTCTATTATATAATAGCAAGTTACGCATTATACATTATATGGTTACACAACGCATTATAACGGTTGCTCTACAGTAGTTTTCATACAACGCCAAATACGGTCATTTTAACCGATTTTGGAGCTCTATGGAGCTCATAGGGTTTAGGTCGATAAGTCCCCAGAAACCTTTGTTTATTCAATTAAATACATTTATATTTCCATATTCTTAAGATATGGTGAACCTGTACTTACAATATTAAACCTCTATTTTTAAAATTTATTTACCTTTATACAGACAAAAATGCAGATCGTTTTGCATTGCTTATGATCCAGAAATAAAAAGGAATCTTTTCAGCCATCATGTTTCATTCAACATCATTTACATTTTGTTCAAAACATTGCGAAAATGGAACTGGATCAAACACATGCAGCCAATACTGCGAAGGGAATCGCGACCGGAGTCTATCTTTACGCCCCTTGCATCTGAGGTCCTGGAAAATCCGCAAAACAAGTTCGTTCGTGCGATCGTTTGTGCTACAGTCCTTCCCTCGCCAACCTCTCTTGACGCTAATAAGGCAAAAAAAATAATAAAATTCACATTTTCATGTTATCAAGAAACCGCAAATCTCTTATGTATTGAGGACATGTTGGAAAACTTAGTTATAGCTTTTACTCCGACTGATAGAACGCTCCGACACTGAAGGCTCCTTCCAGAAAAGTTAATTAAATTAAACTACTCCTGACAGAAAACTTCACCATAACAACAATTACACACATCAGATCTGGGAATTCAAAAGCACTTTAGTATAATGCAATGTATATCAACAATAGTAACAGTATTAAGGATTAATAAATTATTTCTCTCTTTATTATTAATAAAACCTACTACATGACAAAGACACCATCATCTTCAGTCTGAGAGCTTCCCTGAACTCTGAATGCTGCCATGTTCTGTCCTCCCACACACAGCTATAGTAATCATGACAATTATGTGATAATTATGTTATGTACTCATTATCAGCCCCATTATGGGCAGAAGCAGGTGGATCAGAGCAGGGTGTACACTATTGTTGTGTAAATCATCCGTTTTTGATCTGCTACACCCTGGTTTATTGGGGTAGAAAGTTTTCTGAAAAGATTTGGTGTGAAAAAGAGTATTATTATAAGATCTTATTGGAGCAAGATGGAGAAAGTACGAGGTTACAAGCCATGTTTAGTGGTAAAACGTACCACTAACGTATCTAGTAATAGCTAAAGGTTTGCTTGCAAAATAGAATATTTGAGTATGCAGTGTTCGAATGTAAGGAAATAACACTATCTGAATCTGTTTAGAGCTCCAAGTATCCGTTTTTATATTCAGATTAATACCCAAAGTGGGTGTGGCCTGTGCCCAACTAGCTATAAAATACTAACAGTGCTCTTCCTATTCGTATCCGTTACTATAGAATATATCTATATGTATAATCTAATAATCAATGAGTTAACAAAGCATAATCGATATGCATGCTAGAAGCATAATCAATACCTAGAAGTATAATCAAAAACTACATTCTGATCAAACTATATCCTTCGTGTGTACCGAGTTAGAAGAATCCTGTGTTTTTCTGCACAGAAACTGCTTTTGTCAGTGTACAATCTTGAGGCCCGATATCAAGTGTCGAGTTAGGACAAGGCTGCAGGAAAGGAGGGCAGATATCGAGAAAGGGAGTTTTGATCAGAGGAAGAAAAAGGACAACGCTGACTTAGTGAAAGTTTTTTTTTTTTAAACAGATAACTGATTCTACACCACAAGTATAAAACAGCTTTGAGCAGAAATAATTAATTGTGGCAAAGGGGCTGAGTTGTTTTTTTGTTTCTAAAGAAAAAAGGTAAAACCACACCGAAGATGAGCTCATTAGCTCAGAAAGGTATAAAAAGGCCTGCTGTGTGATTGCATAATTTAGATCAGTGGTTCTCAACCAGGGGAGAGATCGGAAGGGGGGGGGGTGGGGGGGGGGAATTGTTTTCAAGAAAATAAACACAGACAGGGCATCATTTGGGTGCTGTGTATTTTATTGCTTTTCAAATAGAATGTGCGTAAATGAAAAACCCCGCGTTCCCTCTCCCTCTGCATTTTCTTTTTGCTGGGGATAGGCGGAGCTTAGCCTGCCTTTTATCTAGCTGTCAGTGCAAACCAGTGTTGCCAACTTAGAGACTTTTCAGACCCCTTTAGTGACTTTTTTAAAACTTTTTTTTTTTTACCAAAAAAAAAAAAACCAAAAACCGCCCAACAACAAATCTAGCGACTTTTCTGACAAACCTTCGCAACTTTCCAAATGTCGCCAGTACTGTCCTGCAAGCGCGAGGTCTGGCTTTCCCGCTGCACTCTCACCTCTCTCAGCGTCTGCTCTGTTCGGTGAGAGGCTGAGAGCCAGAGATTTAACAATGCCATGGATAACTAGACGCGCCCTTCCTCCCAATTTACGTCATTCGTAGGCGAGTGTTTAGAACGCAAGACGAATGGATTGCAACATGTTTTACATGTAAAATAGTCCACGTTATTACAGCCTAGTTCTCTTGTTCAAAGTAGTTATAGCCTTCAGAAACATTTTTGATCATTCATGTTCCATACCTGTCCGTTATATAGGGTGGGTTGCACCAATAAGGATTCATCTTAAATCTAGATTAAATCAAGGTTTATCTAATAATTCTACTGCACCAAACTTTAAACCTTGTTTAAAAGTAAGCAGGCTTCCATTTAAACCATCACTTTAATCCTGGATTTAATCTCACAATAAACCTGTGAGATTAACTATATTCTTGTTGCTCCATCACTTTAAACTCAGATTTAAATTTCAGTTAGGGATTAAATTTAAACTTGCTATTTAGGAGGTTTAAATTGTCAAAATGGCAGCACTTATTTGGTGGACTGGAGAAAATGAAAGAGTTCCTCGCAGAAAAATAAGGGACTGTCTCAACCCTGTTGAGTTTTAGAATGTTGCTGAACAGGTACCGATTCAGCAAGGAAACTGTGATTAGATTAAATTAAAAAATTGAACCTGCAATTAGACATGGCAGTGACCGAAATGCAGCCATGCCACCCATGCTCCAGCTTTTAAAAGCCTTGCGCTTTTACACTATTGGTTGTTTCCAAATGGTGGATGGGGACCCCTTTGGAGTACATAAATCAACTGAGCAGAATTGTTAGAAGAGTATTGGGGGCAATTGCAGCCTTGAAAAATCTGTTTATAGGATTTGCCCCAACAGGAGAAACATCTGCTGGATTTTATAGAAGAGCTGGTTTTCCTGGAGTTATAGGAGCAATTGACTATACTCGCATTCCCATTCAAAACCCAGGTGGAGAAAACGGAGAGCTGTTTCACAACACCACCGGTGAGAGATGTGTCCCTTCTCTCCTGTGCTGCATCTTTTTTCACTTTCAATTTGAGGTTTTTCCAGCAGGCTTTCACATTATTAACATCTCACTTGTCTTTAATCCCCACAGAAGCATTGAAATCAGCGGTTAGCTGGACCTAGACATCATCTTTCTATTTAATTGTCATGTTATCTCTCCTTTTGTCTTCGATTTTTGTTCCATTAATTGATATAATACATTTTTCATGGATTGTAAAATCTGAGCTTTTAATACGCTGCGCCATTTTCTCAGCCTGTATCGGTTATGCGAATGAGCGGTTAATAACGGCAGTTGTTTTAGTTTAATTCAAAGTTTAAAGTTCACAAGCCTTTTGCAGTCAATCAAGTGGAACTGAAAGAGTTACCATTGGAGAATTCATATATTTCCACGTTTATGAAACCCGTATGCACTGCCGCAACGTTGTCAACGGCGGAGAAAATTAATCGTAGATGGAGGTTTTAATCGTAGGTCCGAATTCTAATCCCCGATTTGTTAATCTGTGTTTAAAATTAAGTGGTGCAACACAACTCGATTTAAAATAAAGCCCAAATCAACAAATCCTAGATTAGCTCTAAACACTGCTTAATTTAATCCTTATTGGTGCAATAGTGCATAGTTTTGGAACTATGTTGGTGCACAGTGTTGGTGCACCACATAGTTGGTGTATAGTTTTATAAATGTCAAAGTTTTTTTGTTTTTTTAAATAAAATCATAAACGTTATGAAAAGTAATTAAAAAAAGTACAAAAACACAAAAGAAAAAAAAATCTATCCATTTATTCATTAAAACAGTATATATATATATATATATATATATATATATATATATATATATATATATATATATATATATATATATAGAATAGATAACCATTATACTGGGTCTCCTCCAACATGGGGGGAGAAGGGGCACATGATAGGGGGGGGGGGGGGGGTTTAGTTACAAAAGGTTGAGAACCTCTGATTTAGACTGTCTCACTTTATTTGTCTTGAATAAAGTTTCATTTCTTTGGACAACCATAACTCCTGGAAGTTTTTTTGACTTTGGTCGGAGAGAATTTTCCACAACGTTACATCCGCAGTGCAATGGGATTAGTCAGGATTTCTCACCTTAATGACTTCGAGGATGTTGTCGTAGAGGTCGGGGAAACCAGAGTACTGGTACATCATGCAGTGGATGAGCTCACTGAACTGCAGCAGGAAGGCTTTGCTGGTAGGGAGGCCATCGC
Source organism: Ictalurus furcatus (assembly GCF_023375685.1). Taxonomy (NCBI): domain Eukaryota; kingdom Metazoa; phylum Chordata; class Actinopteri; order Siluriformes; family Ictaluridae; genus Ictalurus; species Ictalurus furcatus. The sequence goes on along the minus strand of NC_071257.1, from coordinate 31,469,641 downwards.
TCTGCAAAGACTGCACCAGGGGTACCATGTGGGGGACCACCTGTCTCACCAGGAAACGTACATTTGTTATTATTCCTAATTGCTGCTATTGTCATGAAGAACTCTAAATCACAATCTGCTCCTTCCGAACACCCTTTCAACGCACGCCGTACCGGTTTCTACACCTGTACACTGCAATGATTTATAATCCCAGTACACAGGGTCATTAAATCTACATCCAGATCTCAGTAAAGCCGTGACGTGGCAATGTCTACTGTTTAAAGCACTATTCGAATAAAACTGAAAGAAACGTTTAAAGCAAACTTTGATGAATGCTTAATATGCACGCTCATCTAATTAGTTCAAGGCTGTGCACCATCACTAAGGCATCAATTAAAATCACTAACCAACTATTAGGCTTTTTTACTTCATCCCCCCCCCCCAACTAATAGTAATATACAAATAGTTAGACAATTATTTGGGTTTTAATCAACCGAGAAGGTCGGTAGACTTGCATTTACTTCAATGCAATCAACAAATTTCGCACATTACTCAAGTGAAAGAATTCGGTAGAGGGTCGTGTGATGGTCTTACCAAGTGGAAGGCTTCTGGTGAGTGCTGGAAGCTCAGCAGCATGTGAGAGAGGACCGCTAACGCTCCCTGTCTCACTATAGGGTACCACAGACGATTAAAGACCTACAGATGAAAAATACAGGTATCCATAAGTAAGAAAATAGACAACAGAGGCTGGTTGGAGCGGCTGTGGATCAGGTGGTAGAGCGGGTTGTCCACTAATCGTAGGGTTGGCGGTTCGATTCCCGGCCCACATGACTCCACATGCCGAAGTGTCCTTGGGCAAGACACTGAACCTTGAGTTGCTCCTGATGGCAAGTTAGTGCATTGCATGGCAGCTCTGCTACCATTGGTGTGTGAGTGTGTGTATGAATGAGACACAGTGTAAAAGGTTAAAAAAGTGCTGTATAGGTGCAGATCATTTACAACAGACTATCTATTGCTGCAGGGTATAGAACACTAAAGGAAAAATACTGCGCTTGTATTGCTAAATTTGCTGTGCAAGTACACGATTATGATAAAACATCAACAATAGACAATTAGTTTCACAGCAAACAGAACAGAACGCTAATCCAGCGCTGTCTAAATTCCATGTGAATATAAACTTTTAGTTGCCAGTCACTGCCTTAAAGCGCACCTGTTAGGGTTTTGAAACGTGCCTAATTTTGTTTTAAAGGTCTCGTACAATAGATTTACATGCATCCAAGGTCAAAAAAACACTTTAACGTGCTCATCATTTAAACTGCAGCATTACCTTTTTTTTTCCCCCCCAGTGTCACAAACGACTCGTTCAATGATCCGTTCTAAAAGATTCATTCTAAACTCCTCTTTTCAGAGAGCATACTCTGCTCTTATCGGTCAGATGTCCCAGTCTGTTGTGATTGGTCTACCGCTGTCAGCGTGTGTGGAAAAGGAAACACCCACTACCATAACGAGTATCATCACCACGAGCAGCCGATGAAGACCAGAGTCGGGGCTTTTTGTTACAAACCTACGTAGGTTAGCATAGGAAATAAGTCTGGAATCACTAACGACTCATTTCAGCTGTTCAGAATCGATTCCTTCTTTGGGAGTCGATAACTTTGGGAGTCAAAACTGCGCTTTGATTTTTGAAACTTTGCAGACGTTTTTACATTCACAAACAGCTCTAGAACACACTACATGAAAGGTAATGTCTGAAAAACCATAACAGGTGCACTTTAAAACATTTACACATATTGGTAGAGATGGGCTAGTGCCAAATATGGCATCCAGTAGACGGCACGTCAGGTCCAGAACATCGGTCCGGGCATCACAGTCGAACAGGAATGTTTAGCAATTTCACGCACAGCAACGTTAAACAAACCGACGAGCTCCGTTTCTCTTTAAAACTTTCCGCAGAGGTCTAGAATAGGACACAAGCGTGCGATTTGAGACACCGTGATAGTTTAATTCAGTCATGGACACAGTCCCACGGTGCTACGATCAGTCCGTACAGGATTTCACAGAGGTTTTTCATGATCGTCACGGACAAAAATATTCGATTTTGCTGCGGCTTTTGAAAAAAATTTGTCAAGCAACTTGCGGGATTTTTCATGCTTTTTTTTTTTGCAGAAAACTACTTGAATCGGCGAAATCGCAATCGCATTAGATATTTTGCGCGGGCTTCCTCAGTGATGTTTGTCGGTACGAGACCTTTTAGCTGCACTCGTGTTTGACGCACGTGAAACGAAGAGGGCTTTGGCTGAATGCGCGTTCTGATGACGTCACATGACGCGTCTTGGCCCGAACCTGTGGAAAATCTGCGGTAATTTTGAAAAAATTGCAAGCTCCATCGAATTTTGCAGTTTGCTCGATTTTGCGTTAATATCTGCGAAATCCTGGAGGGACTGAACGATTCCTCCACTATTTCCGTCGGTATTGCGCCATGCAGACGTGTCAGGTCAACTTCTGAGATCATGCACGTGAAGTGATGCGTCGAATGACTGCAGCATATGTGCGGCGGCCATCTTGCACACACGTAGTTAACAATCAACCCTACAGTTAACCAGATAATGTAAACCAGCCCCCAAAATAACTACCAGGCACATACCCCCTCGAGATGCGAGATTAATTCCCTACACAGTTCAGATTATTATCTAGTACAGGTATATAATGCATCGTGTGCAGGGTTTACACAAAACCCTGTCCATCCGAGCCTGTACTCACCAGTTCGATTTTAAGCACGGTGACATCGATGAGGATGGTGAACTTCTGCACAGCAGCCAGTCCCTTCAAAAGAGCAATAACCCAAGTGTCTACGTGATTGGCCAGCGGCCATGAGAGCCAATCGATCATCCTGTAGAACGGACAGAGAGAAGGAAAAATAAATAAATAAATAAGAGAGAGAGAGGGAGTTTGTCAAAATCAGAACAGCGTTCAATGGTAATACTAACAAGACAAAACAAGCAGCAATGACAGAACAGTCACATACAAAAGCCTGACAACCTCCTGACCTCTGCGCTTAACATCAACAGCCACAATACAGCAGCTATTCAAACAGTTCGTGAACCTGATTTGACATTTTCTGCACTTTTGTAAGCAGGACCATCTTTTTAAAGTCAATTTAACCCCAACAGCTCACTCCAGAAAGTTTACAAAAGACTCCACTCAACTCCTGGTAGAATACACCTAAAAACATAATAATAATAATAATTATTATAATAATAATAATAATAATAATAAGTGTGTCTGCGAGAAGTGAGCTGAAGATAAAATACAGTCATGCATTCACGGTTTCCTAAGATGTGCTGCTAACATGCTATACATACAATATGTGAGCCATTTCCTCCATTTCTCATGCGCCCCCTCCCCCCACGGCATGACAGAAAATCCAATCTACTTCTAGTCCATTTCAAAGTTTTCCAGAAGGTTACTCTACATGGATGTTTTTGGATAATGTGGTCAGCATTTCTGTATTCACGCTGCATAACACTATGCTGCACTGTTGCTAGGAGAGAAACAGGAGGACAGAGCAGGAAATGGAGCGAGCGTCAGAGCCGACCTGCTGAGCGCCTGGGTCATGCTGGCGTCTTTGACGTTTTGGTCAGTGGTGAGGCTCTTGATGAGGACTGTGATCATCTGCAGAGGGATGTGCTGCACCAGACTGGCCAGAGCGATGGACGGCTCACAAGATGAATCTGCAACCAACCAACACACACACACACACACACACACACACGATTCTATATAACCAAGCGTTACAACGTAGTGTTTAATTCTCCACTCTGATTGGTCAGTAGATGTTGATTAGTTTTCTCTAACAGCAGCTCAGACAGTCGTTCTGGTTTCAAAGCAGATCGCAGGTTTCTAATACACCGCATCGGATACTTTTTACACCAAATCAAATGTATTAACCAACCGGTCTAGTAACTCTTGTTGCCAATTCATACACCTCAAAACCCTGCAACATAAAATTCAAAATATTAAGGAAGCTATCGAAGGAAAACTATTTCTGACATGTGACCTTGACACTGTTTGGCTCGATTTCTAACTGATCTAAAATCTCATCAGTTCTAACTCGTTCTTGACGAGAATCTCGGACAGAGACGTGAGACGGATCGATACACGGATGGTGAAAACTGCAGCTAGACAAAAATTGGTCTTGACTTCCTGGACAGGAATATGTAAGTAATATCTCTGTATGACAAACAGGAAGGAACCTTGACGCTGTTTGGATCAATTTCAAAATCTGCTGGTTGTAATAATAATTCCATGTAAATCCTACAAACGTTTAACCAATCATTCTTGCGATATTGCTCTAACAAGAATCTCGGATGGATGGACAACTTAAAAACATAATGCTATTAACAGAAGACGAGGGAAACACACAGTTATTGTGAAACTGATACGACTGACAGGAAGTAAGCGAGCTATAATTGGTATATATATGATCTTGCATCCTGCTCCGTTTGTTCGTCTGATAGAAAAATAAATAAAATGTTGCTCTAGCCCCTGACCTGTTGAGGAGATAATAGCGAACACTTCCTGCAGTGAGGGCAGAAGCGTGGCCGGCTCCGCCTTCCAGATGCCCTGCAGCAACGCAGCCACGCAGCCCACCTGCCCTACGTAGCGCCTCAGCTCCGCCTCCTCGGCCGCCGGACACTGGAAATGCGCAAACGTGCGCACCAGCTGCTGGCAGAGCGGCACAGCGGCTTTGTTGCGTGACACACACTGGGGGAAGTCGCTGAGCAGTGTGGCGAGCTTGCTGCAGAACGCGGCGTCGGGTCGCTCACACACCATGCGTAGGACCTCGGTCTGTAACGTCGGCGCCAGCTCGAGCACGGCCGGGCAGCTGATGAGAAGCCGCAGGCAACCATGCAGGAAGTCCAGTATGGCCGGATCGCGGCGGTCTAGAGGGCCGTAGCCGTGATGCAGCAGTTCCACGACGTAGTCCTTACTCAGGAAGCGGGCGAACTCATCACGGTGGTAGCGTGCGTACGCCTCCTGCACCTGGAGGCCCACCTGCCGCTGGAAGGCGTCCTCACCGAGCAGAATGAGGCGTGCAGTGAGCTGATACAGGGCCTGACACTGCTCCTGCGTCACCTCTTTCTCAGCCGCCTCCACCACCATCTTCACTATGGCCCGCTTTACGGGGATCGGGTGAGACGAGCTCACCAGACCTTCCAGAATCTTATCCATTATGGAGCGCTAATGCACCATGGGGAGGCTGGAGAGGAAAGAAACAGCTGTGTGGAGAAAATGTGCACCGGGATAGAGGTCAAAAATAAAGAAAAATACTGTTTACGCCAACTAAAGCTGCTATCATCAGCAATAACAACACAAAAACTTTGTAGATGATAAACGCAAGAGTGATGACACAAAAACCAATATGTAGAAGCATCTATATCTATCCATCTCTTATACACACACATATATACATACATATATATATACACATATATACATACATACATACATACATATATACATATATATATATACACATATATATATATATATATATATATATATATACACACACACACACACACACACACACATACATACATACAGACATACATATACAATTTATTTTATAGTATTTCTGCATTATTTTTTTTATGGATGCACAAAATCACAGAATTAAACTACAGTCCTAAATTAATCATAAAATCTCACTTTCACTGCACCATTACTTTACTTGTGTTTACTTTTGATCGTAGTGTATTAATTAGACATTACAGATCTGCGCGTCTTCACCGCGCGTGATCAGCAACGAGGCCTCGTTACTAACACATCACTTCTGTTATAATAAACAACAGAATTTACACTACAAGCGCACAAACACAACATATAATGACAAGAAGCTTAAATTAAACTAAATCTTTTAAGCAGTTTGCACCAGTTTCCCCTGCCCCTTGCACACAGTGGAGCATTTTGGATATAAACATAAGTTGGTGCTCGTGCAGCACTGTTTGATCTCCGCGGTGTTTAATATAAAATGCCCCCCGGCCTTTCTTACTTTCTTCCTTAGTCACGTGACGATTTCGCCTCCATCTGTTGGTAACTGAGGTCATGTTGGGAATAAAAGGTAAGACTGACAGAAAGTAAACTGAAGAAAGTCATTATCGGTACCTTTCTAAAATCCACACACTAGACGGTAGAGTGCACAATGCATAGTGTAAGTGTACAGTACTTCATTTGGGACACAACTTAGTATTTACTCTCCGAAGCGTGTCTTCTGAACAGAAGTAACGTAATGAGTAAATCTCCCCCGTGCCGTGCGCAGACCGACTGATCGATAACGAGATTCGTTGACAACGATTTTCATAATCGATTATTATCGATTACTTGTTGCAGCTCTAATTTATTTCATTTATTACTGTTTACTGCTCTTTACTGTAGCCTTGAGGTTAATTGGCAACAGGTCAGTAACATGATCGGAATCTTCTGATGATATTATGTACTGTAGATGATGAGATCTTCATAGTCTTGGCAATTTAACATTGAGAAACATTATTCTGAAATTGTTCCACAGTTTTTCACAGATTGGTGAATCGCTCCCCATCTTTACTTCTGAAAGACTCTCTAAGATCGTCTTTTAATACCCAATCACGTTACTGAACTGTTGCAATTAACTTACAGCTGATTATTTTTACTAACGCTTACTTTTCCAGCCTTTTGTTGGTGGCCCGTCCCAACTTTTTTTTAAACGTGTTACGGCCATCAAATTCAAAATAACCTCATTTTTTCCTTAAAATAGTACATTTCCTCAGTTTATACATTTGATATGTTTCCTGTGCTCTGTTGTGAATAACATATGGGTTTATGAGATTTGCAAATCATTGCATTCTGTTTTTATTTACATTTGACACAGCGTCCCAACATTTTTTGGAACTGGGGTTATATATATATATATATATAGATATAGATATATATATATATATATATATATATATATATATATATATACATATATATATATACACACACACACATACACACACACACACGTCATTTTATTTTATATTACCTCACATGTTTCCATACTCTTCCTTTGCCTTAGTATATTTTATTTACAGTCCATTTTTAAATAAACACTTAGGTGTGTGGAAGATGATGATCATGTATCAAAGCTACAATTGTTAGCAGTTTAGCTTAGCTAGCAGCTTATACAGCAATCAATGACGAACACCGATCAATACTCTTTAAAGTATTTGCCATGAGGACTGTTTGGGATATTGGATTAAAATGTAATGATAAATATTTAGTGCTTATTGGACTCACTGATATAAATCAACTAACCAGATCTGATTTTTTTTAAATCCAAACAAAGCCCTCATGCCTTGTCACACGGACAACGACATTTAACTACCCATTTTCCGATAAACCCGCACCCTGAGCTCGGATTGGCCAGCAATTCATTCCACCAATCAGAAAACTTGTAAGAATATTAAACTAGCCTATCCCAGCGCAGTAGGCGGGATTTGTCCGAATACAGGTAGGAACTAAATGAAGCTACAGGCAGGCCGAGACTACACTGACTTAACAGAATTTTAACCAGACTAACGTTTCTTTCTTTTTTTTCAACTTCCGTAAATAAACCGAATAAACAACGGAAACTCACCGAAAGGCGTCATTACACAATCCCTGAATAATATCTAACGACCCGCTTCATAAATAAATCTAATCCAGTTTTATTTTAACGCGGTGTTTTGATTCTTCTCTGGTTCTACAATCAGCTGATGAATACCAACGTCATCATTCTGCGTCATCAAGACAGGACCCTCGTATAGCTGTCTAAAATAGTGCCTTTTTTCACAAGCGAAATTAAATGATTGAAAAAGAAATATTAATTAAGGAATATTCAATTAAATAGTTCACTTTATTAAATTTAACTTTTTTCATTTTTATAAGCGTAAAAGGGAACAACCTGTGGTGTTTAAGGAATAGTACATTGAATAAGTTTTTCATTTTTAGATTAGCATATTGTTTATTGTATTGCAGTATTGTTTATTTCATTGTATAGTGATTTTTACATTATATGATTTATTTCATATTCTGTAACTCTTTCCGGGTCAAAATACAGTTTTGATAACTCTGTTAATAGTTTGTGAATTTTAGCATACTGTACATATACAAAAACCTGTGAAATCTGTATTATTACTATATTAACAAATCACATATAATCAAGTTGTCCTTACATGTGAGGTTGAATAAAAGCCTTTCCTTAATCAATGGACAACAATTCCATCATCTGGTTATATTTTTAAAGATCATCAGGGGCTATTTTTTATGAGTCCATCACTTTCACAAGGGTATAGTTTCATTACGTTTTACATAATAGGTCACTTCAGGTTTAATATTATACTATAGTTTACATTTCTTACTTTCTTTAAAAAAAAAAACAACAACAAGATTTTTAGGTACAAACTCTACAGAGCAATTTAAATGTAAATGTTTTTTCACCTTGTTTTATAACTGATAACACTCAAATTCAAAAAATAAATGGGCCAGAATTTTTTGATTCAGCTAACAAATAATGTATCGAACTACAGTCCGTTTCCTCACAATTATCGTTGTTACAGTTATATAGGCAAATAGAAAAGAGTAACAGTGAACAGGTAACTTTTACATTTACATTTATTCATTTAGCAGATGCTTTTATCCAAGGTGACTTACAAATGAGAAAATACAAGCAAAGGTAACATCAACAGCCAACAATATTCTGCAATATAAACATTTATTCATTTATTACTATTTGTTGCTCACCCTCTACTTTGAACTGTGCAATACCACATTGGTCACTTATCTGTATATATTCATACTCTTATTTATCTCTACATACATTGAGGGGTTCATAGTGTACATATTACCATTATTATTATTAATTTTTTACTACTATTATTCTTATTTTTCTATTCCTATTTCATATATATATATATCTATATATATATATATCTATATATATATATATATATATATAGATATATAGATATATATATTTTAAAAAAAAAAAATTCTATTCTATTCCTATTTAATGTGTATTCTTTCTTATCTGTTTTTTGTGTAATTGAGCTGCTGTAATGAGGGAATTTCCCCAGTGTGGGATCAATAAAGTTTTATCTTATCTGAATGTTTTAGGTCAGACAGGAGCCAACATCACTGCGTGTGTAGCATTGAATAATGTACAAAAAACATTTACATTTATGGCAGACACCCTTATCCAAAGCAACTCACATTTATCTCATTTATACAACTGAGCAGTTGTTGGTTAAGGGCCTTGCTCAAGGGCCAAGTAATGATAGCTTGGTGGTGCAGGGAGTTAAACTCACAACCTTTTGATAAGTAGTCCAATAGCGCTACTACAGCGCTGCCATAGCGTTACCACTGAGCCACCACTGAGCCACCACAGCGTTACCACGGCGTTACCACTGAGCCACCACAGCGTTACCACTGAGCCACCACAGCGTTACCACAGCATTACCACTGAGCTAAAACAGGTGGTGCTTAGTTGAAAGCCCACCAATAACTGCAAATACGGTGGACTAAAATATCAATAAAGCAATTTTTTTTTTGTTTTCATGTTCATCCTTTGAACCTTATCCTTATTTTTATCCTCATCCTCATCAAAACTAAAGTGAAACAAACATAAATCTCCAAGCGAACAAGATCTATTATACTAATCCACAAACAAGCAAACCACAAGTAATTCTGGAGTAAGATATATTACTAGCATCACTGCTATTTGTTACATGTGCAAGCTAACATTTTGGATTTTGACCTCATTTGACATATACACGTTAACTTTAATGAATCTTTTTTACACATATGTTGTGCACGCTTGAAAACAACACATTCCATAATTAGCTCATTATCCTTGTGCAGTAAATGCATCATTACATCACATCATTATATAATAATCAATACTCCGTTTAATTGAGCTAGTGATGCTTCGTACGTGAAGGAGTCGGCTCTATGAGTCGACTCTTTTAGGTGAACTTTGAGAGTCGACTCGCATGTATTGGAAATGCAGACACTTGGATGTTCCATTCGTCCTGACAAATGAATCCTCGTAATGAAGCACAGACACAGTAGGAGCAATTTACTCTATTTATTAACATCATTAACATCTGTTGTACCTTGATGGATTTTGGGATTATTTAAATGCAATTTATATATATATTTTTAAATTATTTCTGCAACACTTAGGTAAAGTATGAACAATCACTTGTATCACAAATGTTTTAGTCTTGTTTAGAAAATATATTGGAAATATGACCAAGATGCACAATATTTCATGTAACATTTCAAATATGACCAAGGGTACCTTTACTGTATACATTTTTAAACTACCACTGTTATTTACACACACACACACACACACACACACACACACACAAGCATAACAACAATAAAAAATATGTGTGTGCAAAAAGAATCTGCATAGGTGTATAATAAATGTGCAAGAGTATTTGGATCAAGGTTCTATCAGTACAAAATGTTGGATTATTGATCGGAAGGTCACGAGTTCGTTTTCCACCACTGCCCAAACTGCCACTGCAGGAGCCTTGAGCAAGACCCTTAACTGCTCAGTTGTATAAAATGACATTACTGTAAAATGCTTTGAATGAGGCTGTCTGCCAAGTGCCATCAACGTAAATATAAGTGGGTGTCCATCCATCCATCTTCTATACCACTTACTCCTTTTCAGGGTCACAGGGAAACCTGGAGCCTATCCCAGGGAGCATCAGGCACAAGGCGGGGTACACCCAGACAGGGTGCCAGTCCATCGCAGGGCACACAATCACATACACATTCACACACCCATTCATACACTACGGGCACTTTAGACATGCCAGTCAGCCTGCCATGCATGTCTTTGGACTGGGGGAGGAAACCCCCACAGCACGGGGAGAACATGCAAACTCCACACACATAGGGCCATGGGAATCGAACCCCGACCCTGGAGGTGCGAGGCGAATGTGCTAACCACTAAGCCACCGTGCACCCCCAGCATTGTATTTATATAAGTAAAATCTATTTGATATGTTTAAATATATACATCTATCTATTTATCTATAAGTTGCTGTTTTGAGTGCTGGTGCTTATAGATATTATGTATTAATTGATGAAAAAAAACCCCTGACATTCAGAGACAATAGATAAGATTCAATTTTATTCAAGTTCACAGAGAAATTGCAAGTAAAGGAAAAAAAATATCTACAGTAAGCCGTTTTCAAAAGCTGGAAATGAACGTCACACAAATGAACAGTGTTGTTTCATCAGTTCTCCGAGCTGTGGTTCACATGGTCATACTGCCAAGCAACTTCTCCTGCTGGCGAGTTAAAGTAGTCTTTGTACAGTTCTCGGACATTTTGTGCCTCCGCAGTTGCCCGCCGCCCCCGGCAACGTTTGAAAGCTTGTAGCGTTCGCGCATAATCGTGGTCATCCTCTGGGGCATGATCCTGGTCGCTTCCGTCCGAGCGTAAATAGTTACACAACGCACAAGCGGCTTTGACAACTTTGTCAACGACAGCCGGTCGAACCTGTAAACTTCTTCTGAAAACCCTGAAGCGTCGGCTGAGGATGCCGAAGGCATTTTCAGAGACGTGTCGTGCCCGAGACAAGCGATAATTGAAAATCCTCATGTCCGTGGGGAGCCGGCGTCCAGGGTATGACCGGAGGAGATACGGTTTCAGAGGAAAAGCTTCATCCGCCACGATGACGTGCTTAACTTTTCCCAACTCTGGGGCACCTGGAAGTTCGCTCGGTGGTGGAACATTCAGACTTCCATCTCTGAGCGCCTTTCCCAGCGCAGAATCGGCAAAGATGTCTCCATCACTGTTGCTGCCAAAGCTTCCCACATCCACCATCAGGAAGCGGCAATCAGCATCAACTAGGGCCAGCAAACCTACTGAGAACGTACCTTTATAATTACATAACACGCGCTTCCCATCCATCGCTCCCAAGCAGTTTGGGAAATTCCATCGATCGTTGAACCTCCTGGCTGTGTTCTTCCACATCTCTTCAGTAGGCACTGGCAATTGTTCATCTCTGAGGCAATGCCAAATCGCGTCACAGGTCTCACTCACGATCAAAGAAACAGTGGAAACACCAAGTCTAAAACTGGATGCAATTGTGTGGTACGAGTCCCCAGTGATCAGAAACCTGAAAAATAAATAGGTAAATACTTGTTGTGTGGAGGTTGGTGATCTACAACCAGCACCTGATCCATATTCAAGTGAAGAAGAAGAGAAGAAGAAGAACACGAAGAGAAGAAGAGAAGAAGAAGGCGACGAAGAAGAGAAGGAGAAGGCGACGAAGAGGAGAAGGCGACGAAGAGGAGAAGAAGGAGAAGACGGAGAAGACGACGAAGAGGAGAAGGCGACGAAGAGGAGAAGAAGGAGAAGACGGAGAAGGCGACGAAGAGGAGAAGAAGGAGAAGACGGAGAAGGCGACGAAGAGGAGAAGAAGGAGAAGACGGAGAAGACGACGAAGAGGAGAAGGCGACGAAGAGGAGAAGAAGGAGAAGACGGAGAAGACGACGAAGAGGAGAAGGCGACGAAGAGGAGAAGAAGGAGAAGACGGAGAAGACGACGAAGAGGAGAAGACGACGAAGAGGAGAAGACGACGAAGGCGACGAAAAGGAGGAGGAGAAGACGAAGAGGAGGAGGAGACGAAGAGAATGAGAAGAAGAAGAAGAGAAGGAAATGAAGAAGAAGAGAAGGAAATGAAGAAGAAAAGGAGGAGAAGAAGAAGAAGAAAAGGAAATGAAGAAGAAAAGGAGGAGACGAAGAAGAAAAGAAAATGAAGAAGAAAAGGAGAAGAAGAAGAAGAAGACAAGGAGAAGAAGACGAAGAGAAGGAGAAGAAGTAGGCGGACTCACCGTAAACACACGGTTAAACGCTGCTCTGGCTCGATTGGTTTGCGGTAGTGTGTGTGCTCTTTTCTCAACGACGGCGCCAGCATTTGGAGTAAATTTTCGAAATCACTGACGGACATCCCGAAGTACCGCCGGAACCCTTCATGATACAGCTTCAGCTCCTGTATCAGGCGATGGAACTCCCCATGCTCTTCTCTTCTCTTCAGTATGGGGTGGATCCAATATCGGCGTCTTTTCCGAGGTCTTTTCTTGTGTCTTTCTTCACTCAACAGAACAATTATTTCTTCATCACTACTACTGCTGGTGCTGCTACTGCTGCTGCTGCTGCTGCTGCTGAAACTACAGCTACAGTTACTACAGCTTGACAAATCCATTCTCACTCTCACTTAGCCAGTACGCAAAAAACGTGCTTGTAAATACGTAAATAATAATGCTGCTGCTGCTGCTTCTTCTTCTTCTCAGTGATGAGCGTGTGTCAGAAACGAAAAGTTGTGCAGCGCCACCTTGTGTACCGGCGTATTTCTGCATTTCAATAAGCGCCATCTACTGTCAGGAAGTGAAATCGCACTTTCTCTTAGTACTGTAGGTTTACATGGACAACAATAATCCGATATTAACCCGATTAAAGCCGGGTTCACACTATACGATTTTGGCAACGATTTTATCGTCGAGGCAAATTTTAGGAATCCTAAAAGATTCCTATAATCCAAGGCCAAAATCAGCATCCAGCTAGCTAACCCTAACTCAGAGCCTCAGAGAAGATGCAGACCCAGAGAATTATAGAATAACCTCAGTCCATATTTCACAGCCAACATAAACACATGACACTAGTAGTGTAACTCCAACACTGAGGAAACAGTACATGATATGATATGAAGCAGTACATGATGACCCCAAGCAGTGCAGCCTGGACACTGATTAGGATGGTACTGCTTGAAGTACCGTGGAAATGGCTTTGGACCTCATTTCCACATGGACATTCTCACTGTGGTTGCTGGGACTACGGTTGCTACTATGGTCTTAGGACTGCAATTACCACATGCAGTTTTGCACTCAGGTCTCCTTTAGTGAACAGTGGACTAGTTCAACAAAACAGACTTCACATAAAAACCATAATAAACTTTATTTTACTTTCACACTATCCGGTGTTACCCAGATGAGGACGGGTTCCCTTCTGAGTCCGGTTCCTCTCAAGGTTTCTTCCTCATATCATCTTAGGGAGTTTTTCCTCGCCACCGACTTGCTCAATAGGGATAAATTCACACACTTAAAATCTGTATCCTATGTTTCTATGTTTCTGTAAAGGTGCTTTGAGACAATGTCTGTTGTTAAAAGTGCTGTACAAATAAAATTGAATTGAATATTCAATTTTGAAGCTGTAGTGATAGGTAAAATTAATTATCACTTGCTGAGTTACTGTTTTCCAATGAAAACATTTTCCAGAGCTCCCTGCCTAAATATCACAAACTCGGCCATGCATTTTCAGCAGCATTAACTCTACACAGTAATGAACTCTAACTTAAATGTGGTCATTTGGTTTCCTCGCCTCAAAACCCTCTACCTCCACGTGAATTCAAACAGACCCAGGGAGCTGGGCGGGGTGAAGGGGTGAGGAAGGGGTGCACTGATTCACCTGTCTGTGAAAATGACCCAGCTAATAAGCTAACGGTTGGGTTACACAAACTCCCCAAAAACTACCTCTAAACTGGCTAGAGACTGAGAAAATAACCCAATTAAATGACCCAAAAAGCTCAACCCAACGTTTTGGTAGAAAAAAATAACCCCAAATTTTTTTTAGAGTGTATAAGCAACCTCTACTAAAACATTGTTTTTATTTATGTGTTACTATTTATCCTGCATCTATGAGAACGCGCAAACACCATGAAAGAAGGAAGGAAATCAAGTAAAGCTCGTGTATTGTGTGACAACATCGAGGGCGAAAAAAAAAACAAAACAAAGATCCATTTGGGTTCCGAATGAGTCGACTCTTAAAGAATGATCCAACTGATTCGACTCACTGAATGAATCAAAAAGACATCTCGCGATATTTGCAAGGTGGCTGTATGGTTTAGGATAAGAAGTCTCGCGATATTTGTAACGGGCCTCACTTTTGCGGGAAACGGAGGCAAAAAAAAAGAACGAAAGAAAAAGCCGGTGGGAAGTCATTAACGAAGCGCGTGGCTTTGTTGTTCTCATCGTTGTCTATTGTAATAAATCCGGGTTGAGTGAAATAAGCGAATCGGCTCTTTCGGGAGTATAAACTTGTGATTTAATTTGTTTTGTGTTTAAAGAAAAAATTAAAAATAAATAAACAATAGAGAATGTCTGAGACGGAGGGAAGCGTGGACAAACAGCGGGAAGAAGAGGCTGAAGTTGAGCAACCCGCGACAACACAGGTGAAATAAACAAGACCTCAAACAAACATGGCGATAAACTGGGGTTTTGTTACACACTTATTTACCTCTAACTGAGAAATAACTCTGTGTAACACAGCTGTAGACTTCTGTGAACCTAACCGTGTGTACTAACTTTTGGCGAAATGAATCAGCTAGCGGCTTAGCATGTTAGCGCTCTACATCTGCCGTGTATTGTTCCTTAGCTTAGCTTAGCTTAGCTTAGCTTAGCTTTGTGATGAGTTTAGCTAATGACACACTCTTCGCAGTGTTTATTTCATTTATTCCTCGGATTATATGTCGACAGTATAACTTATTTTCTAGCTTAACATTTTTGGTTCTAGTGTGTTATTAAAAAAAAAAAGGAAGAGGAAAAAAACCAACAGGAAATAAATACTACTACTTCCGGTACATGTAGTCATGTCAATTCGGCAAATTATTTTCCTCCGTAGTAACAGGTTTATTTATTAATTAATTAATTAATTATTATTATTATTATTATTATTATTATTATTGTTTTATCATGACCCCTATCTCGGAGGAGAAATGAACAAACCCTGATGAACATCTGTTGATATGAGCTCTGATGTTAATGCTAATGCTAGCAAGCCAGCAAAGCAGAATCAATGGAGCTCCAAGTTTGTGTTCAGATTATCATCCTGACAGAACACACACACACACCACTGACTGAGGGACATATTTATGCCGGTCATATCGCGATATTTAGCTGAAAAATATCACCACTGCTGAAAGAGTCCCCATTAGAAACAATCACAGAAATTCTAATTCTAATTCCACTACAGATACTATTACAATTCAGGGGCAGTGGTGACTTGGCGGTTAAGGCTCTGGGTTACTGATCGGAAGGTCGTGGGTTCAAGCCCCCGTACTGCCAAGCTGCCACTGTTGGGCCACTGAGCAAGTAACCCTGTTAACCCTCTCAGCTGTATCATGGCTGACCCTGCGCTCTGACCCCAGCTTCCTGACATGCTGGGGTATGTGAAGAAACGAATTTCACTGTACATATGTATATGTGATCAATAAAGACTCATTATCATTATCAAACCATCAGATGTTAACCATTAAAACCGTTACCAAATGGTTTCCATTACATAGTAGGATGTATTCAAGACGGAGGTGTTTGATGGAATCCACTAGACATAACGTGCCACCAACAGAAAGCAACAAATTACCAGTACAGACCCAAATGTTGAGTTTGTGATAAATTATGTCACTGAGATAGCGCAGGTATTGTGTTGTTTTTCTAAATAAAATGTGTTTTTTTTTTAAAAAATAGCGTTTACAGACGTGTATTGGAATCAGCTGATTTTTGAAAATTAAAAATAAAAAAAGGCTTTTTAAAGTCATGACCCCTTTTGTTTTTTCTGTAGTTTAAAGTAAGTTTTTAAAAATGCATCACTACTGTTTTCCCGACACTTTGTTAGCGAAACTTACATGTTGTAATGCGCATCATGTCTCGCAGAACCGTCTTAAATGATCATGCTGTGCTTGTATCTTTGCCATATAACCAACCGCTGCTGTGAGGTTCCGATTACACGTTATCACCTGATCGCCAAACATCACTGAGGAAAAAGACAGACGTCTGAGTCACGTCTTCATCCGAACTTGATAAAGTCTTCGATGCAATTCTGCATTCGACCGAAGCTCAATTATCTCCAATTATGAAGAACCATAAACACCCTCTCAACGTGAAATTCTTAATCTTCTCGACAGTATCTACAGTAAATACACCCTCTCTTCTGCTTCAAAGGTCTTAAGTCGCTTTAGATCAATCAGGATAGACACGTTAGTTGGTTAAAGCAATTAGACTGACCGTTTAGTACATCCTCGATTAATACCGCTTCACGCTCATGTTCTCTCAGGAGGACTTGTGTATGTACCGTTAGATTTACTTCATATCCTATACTTGTAGAGCATTTGTACTGAATGTACATTATTACTACGGCTTGGATATACGCTCAAATTTTTTGCTTGCCGCTATAATATAATCTGAATTTCTTTCTTTCTGTCTGTCTAAAGGAGTAGCACAACCACATTGAGCTGTTTTACACCACAGAGAAATATATGACTGGAGCATATAACGTTTAACATAAGAAACGAATGAGAAATGTAGTAAGCACCGGAGACTGTTATGTCAACACCCTTCTGAAGAGTTGCCGGTCTTTTATTTACACGTACAGTTGAAGAAAAATCGTCGATTGTAAAAAAGCCAGTCGGAGATTACAAATCGAGTCGAGACTACAAATCGACAGCGCTGTTGTATTATTCGGAGGCTCTTCTTTCTATAGTACGTTTTGAGTAACCTCTCCAAATCTGTCTTTAAGGATGCGGCTTTAGGTGCTGAAGAAGCGGGGCAGGATGGAGGCGAGCCGTCGTCCTCTCCTCCGGCTGAAAAGGCGAAGGCGGAGCCGGCGGCGTGTTATGAAGAGAAAGTGGTAATTAATTGGTTTGCTTTGGGTTTATGTTATTAACTGGGAATTCAGATGGAGGGGGGGAAAAAACAAAACTCTGTGCTCTAAATTCATTAGAAAACAGACCGGACCAACAGATTCGAGTACCTGCTGAAGCAGACGGAGGTGTTTGCTCACTTTATTCAACCTGCTGCGCAGAAGACCCCTACGTCTCCGCTGAAGATGAAGCCCGGCCGCCCTCGCATTAAAAAGGACGAGAAACAGAACCTCCTGTCTGCTGGGGAGTAAGTGCTTCTCCTGTTTCTCTCTGTGGTTTCTCATGATTATTATTCTGTAACACAAGTTACTTTAGAAGACAATCTTATAAGCTATCTGAAGAAGAAAAAAATTATATAGTAACTACTTATGAAAAATTTCAGAAGACATTTTGCTCAAAAGTGTTCATTTCGCCTTATGTGTTGGACTACAGGAATATCACCGTCTCAGTACTTTTTTTCTGTTCTTATTGTGCGAGGACAGTGTCGATTGGGTAGCATTCACTATCGTGACGTGTTGTTTCGCTATTCCCTCATTTTCACCGTGACCTATGAGCGTAGAGGTTGTACCACATGACCCGAAGCGTGACGACTCGGCGAGTCTTCAGAAGAGAAACGTGTGTGAAGTTTAGCACGGATTGTTGCCGGAAGTAATATTACGTTTCCAATTACTAAAACGAATAATAATAATGAATTTTATTTATGTAAAGTGCCTTTCAAATCACTCAAGGTCACCATGCATCAAGAACAAGAAGTAGCAATAGCGACAATGGCAAAGTAGTAAATAACAATAAATAACAATGTCAATAAATTTCAGAATTTGATAGGGAGCCATTGAAGCTGTTGAAGTTATGGGGGAAATATGTTGTATAGATGGAATCCGGGTTACGATACGAGCAGCAGAATGTCCTCTGAGGAAAAAGTGTCGCGTGAGCACAGACGTCTGAGGTAAAGTCTCCAATTCAATTCTGCATTCGACTGAAACGCAGAATTTCCAACTATGACGAACCATAAACACCCTCTCAACTTGAAATTCTCAATCTTCTCGACGGTATCTACAGTAAATACACCCTCTCTTCTGCTTAAAAGGTCTTTAGTCGCTTTCGATCAATCAGCAGGGACACGTTAGTTGGTTAAAGCAATTAGACTGAACGTTTATTACGTCCTTGAATTAATACTTATTTACTTCAGTTCCCATACTCAAGCAGAATTCTGAATCCTCTGGCGTTTCTAAAGAAACTTGTGTTTTAAACCAGATAAACGAGAATTACACTAGTCAACGCGAGAGGAACAAGCATAGCAGTGCTACGCGGGGTGAGAAAAGGACGCAGGCGAGCAATAATTAGGAAGATGAAAATAGCAAGACCTGGTTATGCTGTTGATGTGTGCTTCAAATGAAAGTGTGCTATCGAAAATGACCCCCAAGTTCCTAAACTGACAGGAAGGAAAAACAGAGGAACCGTCAATGGATAATGAGAAACTGCAGGATCTAGAAAGACCTATAAAGAGTACATGAGTCTTGCTGTCATTAAGCTTAAGAAAGTTGGCAGAAAGCCAGACTATTATTTCGTGAAAGCAGAAATAACAAATAATGTATTAAATGAACAAGCGGGTCATGGCTTCGTGTGTGATTCTGAAGGAACGACGACAAAACCGAACTGACTCCAAAATATACAGATGTGTGTGTGCAATGCGAATGTTTATGACGTGCAATCGCAGTCTAATCAACCAATAAAGGCTCATTAAATGCACAATCGTGAACGTGTGGTTATTTTGAACAACCACAATTATTTAAATTATTTATTTTTTAGTTATCGGTATAACTTAAATCATTAAAAAATAAGCGTCATTAAACCGACACCTATAGATCAGTACATTTAGGCCGTACGCTTGTTGTATTCTGTCCAGATTAAATCAAACCAAAAGATGTTTTTGGGAGGGATTTTTATCTTTCTCTTTTGATCATCATCGTCTGGTTTGCTGCTTTAAACCTCTGACGTATTGAAGCAGGGCAGGTGCAGATGGTCCTGCTTCAGTCTTTTTGGTTGATCAGGTGTAGACCTTAATGCTTTTCATCTTGGTTTACTCACACCGGCCGCCACTTTGAATTTTCACAGTAACCGTCACCGCCGTACCGAGCAGGAGGAGGATGAGGAGCTGCTCAGTGAGAGCAGTAAGGCCGCCAACGTGTGCACGCGCTTTGACGAGTCTCCATCCTGTAAGTTAATGGTCACAGGACCTAACTTGTTTCAGAGAACTTTCACAACATTATATGTAACTATAAATGGATAGTACGACATGTCCTTAATGGATGAGTGTTTAAAAATGTAATCAGTTTTCTATAAGAAGAATAAAACATTTTAGGAGGTGAGGTGATGTTCCGTACTTTCTAACTTAACTTAACGTGATCTACACTACTGGTCAAAAGTTTGTGGACACTCGACTGAAATGTTTCTTATGATGTTGAAAAGCTTTTGGTCTGAAGGTGTGTGATTAAACGTGTGAAATCGGTGTCGGAGACAAAAATATAATCGTGCCGACGTATTCATTTCTTTCATTAGAAAACTAACATTTTATTTACAAAAAAATATATTTTTAAACCGACGACTCGGAGCGAAATATTTCCGAAAAGCAGCCTATAAGAGTCCGGCGTCGGTGTGAACTCCTTTTATACTGTTTAAAAAGCATCTCAGGGAAATTCCTCAAGAAATCAGGTGAGAAAACGCCAAGAATACATTTCTGGAAATTCTAGACAAAAAGCGTGTCTACTTTGAAGATGCTAAAATATTAAATTATTTTGATTTATTTCGGATTTTTTATCACAAAATAATTCCCATAGTTCCGTTTGTGTTACTCCAGAGTTTTTATGACTTTATTATTATTCTAATAAACGTGAACGTAGCGTAAGATTCTTAAGTTCCTTCGTGGTGAGTCGAGAACTTTCTGATCTCTAACATGATCGGTTTTCGTGCAGATGTGAAAACGGGCAAACTCCGAGATTATCAGGTCCGTGGACTGAACTGGCTGATTTCACTGTACGAGAACGGAATCAACGGCATCCTGGCTGACGAGATGGTACGACCTCGGACCCTCCTCTCTTTAAAACCCCCTGCGCACTCTGTCTTTCCATTGAGCGTAAAACATTTCTAGGTTCTGTAAACGAGCACAAAAAGCACAAAAACCTCTCTCTTCTCTCCTGTTTTCTCCTCAGGGTCTCGGAAAGACTCTGCAGACCATTTCTCTCCTCGGCTACATGAAACACTACAGGAACATCCCCGGGCCTCACATGGTTCTGGTTCCCAAGTCCACGCTGTATAACTGGATGAACGAGTTTAATCGCTGGGTCCCCTCGCTCCGAGCTGTCTGCCTCATAGGAGACCGGGAAGAGAGGGTGAGCGGACAGAGTCACGTGGCAGGAATCTGACTCCATGGATGTGTGTTTACACATAACACTGACTGCTTTATGTTTGTTGTGCTTGTCCTAATCACACCTTTCTGCTTGTAGACCGCGTTCATCCGTGACACTCTGTTGCCAGGAGAGTGGGACGTGTGTGTCACTTCCTATGAAATGCTCATCATCGAGAGGGCTGTGTTTAAGAAGTTTAACTGGAGATACTTGGTGATCGACGAGGCCCATCGTATCAAGAACGAGAAATCGAAGGTCCGTGTCAACTATTTATCGTTTATAGCGTACAAAGCGCGTTACTTTCTATTGTGGATTTTATTCTAAATTATCTGTCGGTCTATCAGCTGTCAGAAATTGTGCGAGAGTTCAAGACCACCAACCGGTTGCTGCTCACAGGGACCCCGCTTCAGAACAACCTGCACGAGCTGTGGGCTCTGCTCAACTTCCTCCTGCCTGATGTCTTCAACTCCTCCGAGGTAGCCCTCCTCACCAACTTTCGCAGAATGAGAAAGTTACTCAGCAAAATATTGTTCCCCCCCTAAAGCGACTAGAACGCATCCATATTTCCAGACTAGTGACGCTCCGACGTATCGGCCGACCATCGCGTCCTACGATTCGATCGGTAGTCTCTAAATTTGGCCGATCTCACGAACCGATCGTGATTCGATGACATAAAACACGTGACGACGTTAAACTTTAGCGCTGCAGTCATGTCATCACCAGTGTGGAATTCTCTCGAGGTCTCGTGAAACAGTGAAAAATTCGCCGCTTGCCGTGTATTTTTATAAAGGCTTATTCAAATGTTCATTGTAAAACGTGTATATATTTGTTGAGCTTATTTATTTGATTTTCAATTAAAACCACAATCTATAACATTACTGTAAATAATATAACCAAGGCAATGTCTCTGGTATTACTGACGGCCAAAAGAAAGCTTACATATCACTAATATAAAGCTTGAATGATCGGGATCGGTATCGGCTGCAAAAATCCTGATCGGAGCGTCCCTATTTCAGACGTTTCAGTGTGAAATCAATGTATACACACTCAAACTCGTAGAAGAAGCAGACTTTATTAGTATTACACATATACAGTATTAGAGTACAGTGAAATTCTTTTATTTCCATATCAGAGTTCTGGGTCCACCATGATACCGCGACCCTGGAGCAAAGAGGGATAAGGGCCTTGCTCAAGGGCCCAACAGTGACAGCTTGGAGATGCTGGGGCTTGAACCCCTGACCTTCTCATCAGTAACCCAGAGCCTTTAATCGTTGAGCCACTACTGACCAAACTCTCTCTCTCTTATGCTACAATGCTCATGTGGTCACATATACAGCATGTTTTAAACGAGTTGTGATGTTGATGTAGGAAAATAATCAACGACAGGTTGGTGTAATGTGGCCCGACTCAAAGCGGCATCACGTTCACAACGCTGGAGTTGACCATTTTATCGTCGCGATACAATAAGTGGTTTTCATTCCTTTTATACCACAGCAGTTTACCAAATATTACAGTTTGTAATTTCTGAATCATAGACACGTCCTAAGTTAATTCGTGTCTTTTTCCCTTACCGGCCTCCCTGTTTATTCTCTCCGCTGAAGGTAACGCAGTCAAAAGACTACAAAAAAATACCGCTTTCATATTACCATTAAACCAGAACTTGCAAAATTACCCAGTCCTAAAGACTTATTGAACATTAGAGTGCTGTGACTGGAGACTCCTTCCATAAGTACATATTAATGTAGTTAACGATGCTTGAAGCTGAACACACGGTCGGGTTCAAGAGTGACTCGCTCTTACGTGTGTATGTAAGTGCACTTATTGCAGCCTTATTATTATTATTATTATTATTATTATTTGAAGGCATCTGCACTTTTGGACAGAAGCTCAGCTAGTTTAAATGGTTGCGAATTCTATTTTGAGATTTCTATTTAAGTTTTGTTTCCTGTTTATACCCCTGTAGGACTTTGATTCCTGGTTTGACACAAATAACTGTCTTGGAGACCAGAAACTGGTTGAGCGTTTACACACTGTGAGTATATCTTTGTTTTTTTTTTTTCCACCCAGAATTTGTGATGAAGCATGCACAAGGGTGTATTTTAATGGAAACTCCACTAAACCTGATTTTTCTAATTTAAAAATCTTTTAACCGTGTAGGTATTACGTCCTTTTCTACTGAGGCGTATCAAAGCTGATGTGGAGAAATCTCTGCTTCCTAAGAAAGAAGTCAAGATGTATGTCGGGCTCAGCAAGATGCAGAGAGAATGGTATGCTGGCATCATTTCAGGAAAAAAAAAAACAGCGAATAAACATCCAGACATCGGGAAGCCAACATGTTTTATTCTGAATCGATCCTCCATCTTTCCTGACAGGTATACTAAAATCCTGATGAAGGACATCGATATCCTGAACTCGGCAGGGAAGATGGATAAGATGCGTCTGCTGAACGTGTTGATGCAGCTCAGGAAGTGCTGCAATCACCCGTACCTGTTTGATGGCGCGGAGCCTGGCCCACCTTACACCACTGACCTCCATCTTGTCGTCAACAGCGGCAAGATGGCCGTACTCGATAAGCTGCTGCCCAAGCTGAAGGAACAAGGTGAGCTGGTACATGTGCGGAAAGACTCATAGTTAACAAAACTATGAGTCTGATGCCCTCGGTCTAATCTAATCTAATCTCTCTTCCTGATTTAAAGGTTCTCGTGTGTTGATCTTCAGCCAGATGACCAGGATGCTGGACATTCTGGAAGACTACTGCATGTGGCGTAACTACGGTTACTGCCGCCTGGACGGACAAACGCCTCACGAGGAGAGACAGGTACACCCGCCGTTATTTCACTCGCCTCTAGGTATGCCAGAAATCTTACTGTCGCTGCAGGAAACCAAAGCGGTTCATTTCAACGAACACCCGGCTGCTTAAACGTTTAAGTCTGGCTTTCGGAAACGAGCTTACCCGAGGTAAAGATGCTGTGTTAGCACTCTAACGAAGGATTTTGTGTACTCTTGTTTTCCCTTAATCTCCTCAGATCTCCATCAATGTCTTTAATGAGCCCAACAGTCCCAAGTTTCTCTTTATGCTGAGCACTAGGGCCGGTGGGCTGGGGATTAACCTGGCTACAGCGGACGTGGTCATTATTTATGACTCTGACTGGAATCCTCAAGTGGACCTGCAGGCCATGGTCAGTGTATCATTAAAAACGTTTCCTTACCAGCTTTCAGGTTAACACAGGACTTTTTGGAGCAACTTTGAGTTTACTTAAACGGGGCAAAATTGTGTAACTATTTATTTTTCTCCGTCATACAGGACCGCGCTCACAGAATCGGACAGAAGAAGCAAGTACGCGTGTTCCGTTTCATTACAGAGAACACCGTCGAGGAGAGGATCGTGGAACGTGCCGAAATGAAACTACGTCTGGACTCCATCGTCATCCAGCAAGGTGAGGACCGGAGAGGACGAGCGCATCAAAAATCAAAAACCAGGGGACTTTCTTTCTTTAAACCCTGTTCTGCTGCGACTTTCAGGTAGATTGGTCGATCCTAACATGAACAAGCTGGGCAAAGATGAGATGCTGTCTATCATTCGGCACGGCGCCACTCACGTCTTCGCTTCCAAGGAGAGCGAAATTACAGACGAAGACATCGATGTCATCCTGGAGAGAGGCGAAAAGAAGGTACAGAACGAATGCACACGCGCGACAGAATCTACTGCACCTGACATTTTGGTTGGAGTGTGTAAAATAACAAAAAATGGTTCAGATATGGGGGTTTTCTGCCTTTTAATTGAAATTGCGTTCCTTAAACTTTAAGACCATGGAGATGAAGGAGAAGATGTCCACGCTTGGTGAAGGCTCTCTGCGGAATTTCACCATGGACACTGAAAACAGCGTGTACAACTTCGAAGGCGAGGATTACCGAGAGAAGAAAAAGGTAAGCGTAGACTGAATTGACCTCCTCAGATGATCTATAAATATGATGTAAAAGTGCTATGAACTGCAATACGAAGTATTGCTGATAGCGAGGGATTATTTCCTTCCGCAACATCATCAGACTAAATAACTAGAGCTAAAGAACAACATTTCTTAGTTTTAATAAAGAAGAAATCTTATTTGAAACCTAATATATTTTACAAGTATTTGATTTTTAGCTTTCTTATACACCACTGGTCAAAAGTTTGTGGACGCTCGACTGAAACGTTTCTCATGATCTTAATAACTTTTTGATCTGAAGGTGTGTGATTAAATGTGTGAAGACAAAAATATAATCGTGCCGACGTATTCATTTCTTTCATTAGAAAACTAACGTTTTATTTACATAAAAATCTTTTTTTAAACGGACGACTCGGAGCGAAATATTCAGAAAAGCAGCCGATATGAGTCCAGCGTAGGTGTGAACTCCTTTAATACTGTTTAAAAAGCATCTCAGGGAAATTCCTCAAGAAATCGGGTGAGAAAACGCCAAGAATACATTCCTGGAAATTCTAGACAAAAATGGCGTCTACTTTGAAGATGCTAAAATACTAAATTATTTTGATTTATTTCGGATTTATTATCACAACATAATTCCCACAGTTCCATTTGTGTTACTCCACAGTTTTGATGACTTTATTATTATTATAAAACGTGGGAAAATTAAAATAAAGAATGAGTGTGTCTAAACTTTTAGTAGAAATAAGATTTATTATTATTATTTTTTTTTCTTTCTCAGGTCATCACCAACTGGATCGAACCACCAAAAAGAGAGCGTAAAGCCAACTACGCTGTCGATGCTTACTTCAGAGAGGCCCTGCGTGTTAGTGAGCCTAAAGCGCCAAAGGTATTTTCTGTCCCAGCTTTGCTCAATTAACCACGATGAAGCATAAAAAAAAATGAGCACAAAAACACTTTTAATAGTCTGTGCCTAGGGAACAAGTCTAAAATATTCCTGCTTTCTCTTTTCTCTTTCAGGCTCCTCGGCCTCCCAAACAGCCCAACGTTCAAGACTTCCAGTTCTTCCCTCCTCGGCTTTTCGAGCTGCTCGAGAAAGAGATCTTGTACTACAGGAAAACTATTGGCTACAAGGTACGTGTGTTTACTCTTTTTTTGGCAGCGATCCTCAGAATTGCCGTATTAGCAAGGTTGGAAACTTTCTTATCTCTCGCTACCAGGTGCCGAGGAATCCTGAGCTGCCCAATGCTGCTCAGGTGCAGAAGGAGGAGCAGGCGAAGATCGATGAAGCAGAACCTCTGAATGAAGAAGAGCTGGAGGAGAAGGAGAACCTCCTGTCGCAGGTAACCTCCTGCACCTGCTTAGTGTTATCAGGCCAGTTTAATATTTTTTTTCAGAACATATGATGAACCAACATTTTCCTTTTGGAAAACTTCACATTTATCAGGCACCGGTATTTGTATACAGAATGTACTATTCGGGATACTCTGTGTCCATATGAGGTCAGTAAGAAAAAATAAACATTTTTTCGGTGATAAGGACTATGACTGTTTACTTTGTTTTGCTCATTTAGACAGGAGCAGACAGTCAGATATGAAACTTATGCGATAAAACATACACTACTGGAGAAAAGTTTGTAGACGCTCGACTGAAATGTTTCTCGTGTTGTATGGTGTTGTAGACAAAAATATAATCGTGCCAACATATTAATTAACAATTAGAAATATTGTCTGTGAGACTTATAATGGCAATCTGGTTACAAACAATATTTACAGAACTACAATCATGGGGAATAGAAAGAAAGAAACGAACGCCTTGAAACTGCAATAAAACTGAAGCAATGTTGTAAAGAAGAGCGGGCCAGAATTTCTCCATAACGAAGTGAGACTGATAAACTCCTACGGAAAAGCATTTACTTCGCTATTGTCGCTAAAAGTGGTTTTACTATGTTACTGAATTATAGGGAGTACTTTTTTTTTTTTCTTCCCTGCTTAGTTTTTGAATGTTGGGCTGCTTTTTTGCGGGGAAATGACTACATGCATACGTTAAAATCGTTAGGTTTTTATTTCTCATCAACTGACGTTATTTGTTTATAGAAGTTGGTGAGGACTACACAATTCAATTGTGTTAAATGAAAAACTGAAGGAATAGAATTGAAGGAAGGTGTACTTTCTTTTTCCTGTGACCGTATATAAGAAGCAGTACGTGTGTATATAAAAATAAATAAATAACTAAAAACCAGTCTGTCAGTAGTTGGTATAGACATTAGCAACTCGCTGTAAAGAATTTCTGCGCATTTTGGTTCTACTTCTTATTTGTATAGATATATTTATTGGGAATAGACATACAAGTGCACTATAGAAATATCGCCACATTCGCTTTTTTCTATCTTAATGATCAACAACAAAAAATAAATAAATAAACCCCCACACAAATTAACAAACACAGCCTATCAAAATAACACGACCCAGCCCCACCCGAATTACACACGGTCCATCTGTTACATCATTCAGAATCGTGTGATAATACTAAAGGTAGAAAAACGACAATAAGGTATAGAAAGTAAATGCAGATATTAAAGTCTAGAAGTAATAGATAAATACGGATTTGAATGGTCAGCCATTAGGGTCCTAACAGTGGTAAGGTATTAAGAAAAGGAGCCCAGATACGGTCAAAGTTTGTAGGTTTTTGCCTTAGAGAGTACACTATTTTTCTCAGGAGTGCTGTAGGACACAAGGCTTCCGCGCTGGAGATTTCCTTTATAAAGTTGTAATACCTTTTATCTATCCATAGGGCTTCACCATTTGGAACAAGCGAGATTTCAATCAGTTCATAAAGGCTAATGAGAAATGGGGAAGAGACGATATTGAGAACATCGCCCGTGAAGTGGAAGGCAAAACACCTGAAGAAGTCATGGAATATTCTGGTAGAGTAATGCTCGTCTTGCACATTTTAAACAGTACCCCTTTATTTACGGTGTTGCTTAGTTGAGATCAATTGAAATGTGTGTGTGTGTGTGTGTGTGTGTGTAGCTGTGTTTTGGGAGCGCTGTAATGAGCTGCAGGATATTGAGAAGATCATGGCTCAGATTGAGAGAGGTGAAGCCAGGATTCAGAGGAGGATCAGCATCAAGAAAGCACTGGACTCAAAGGTAAGGGTCTGGGCTTACGTGCTTTACTTTTACTACATTTTAGTCTTCGTTTTTTAGCTTTTGGTTCAAGGATTCTTGCTTTTTTTGTTTCCCTCAAATATTCTGTAACACTGATGTAAAAGAACTGATATTCTGATTAAATTGAATCCACAATGTTCATGGCTATGTTGGAAATTGCACAATACTAAACACAACACACATTTACGGTGTAATTCTACCGGGCGTCTGAAAAGTCGGGACCCGATGGGAATATGTTGAGCCAAATACACCACCAGTCAAAAGTTTGTGGACACGCAACTGAAATGTTTCTCATGGTCCTAATAAAAAGCTTTTGATCCGAAGGTGTGTGATTAAACGTTTGAAATCCGTGTCGTAGACAAAAATATAATCGTGTCAACATATTCATTTCTTTCATTAGAAAACTAACATTTTATTTACAAATGAATATATTTTTAAACGGACGACTCGGAGCGAAATCTTTCCGAAAAGCAGCCGATAAGGGTTCAGCGTAGGTGTGAACTCCTTTTAATACTGTTTAAAAAGCATCTCAGGGAAATTCCTCAAGAAATCAGGTGAGAAAACGCCAAGAATACATTTCTGGAAATTCTAGACAAAAAGGGCGTCGACTTTGAAGATGCTAAATTATTAAATTACTTTGATTTATATTAAGATTTTTTTTATCACAACATAATTCCCATAGTTCCATTTGTGTTACTCCAGATGTTTTGATGACTTTATTATTATTCTAATATGTGGGGTGGGGGGGGGGGTTCCATAAAGAATGAGTGTGGCTAAACTTTTGAGCGGTAGTGTACGTCGATCTGAAAATGTTGAGAAAAATCTGCAAAAACATGATGCAGCGGTGGAGAAAATGCGTAGAGCGTTAGGGTGACTTTGTAGAGCATGCTGATCGTCCATAACATTAAAACCACACACAAATGACGTGAATAACATTTGATGATCTTGTTACAATGGCAGCTGTAAAGGGGTGGGATATATTTATTAGGCAGCAAGTGAACAGTCAGTTCTCGGAGTTGACGTGTTGGAAGCAGGAAAAATGGGCAAGCGTCTGTGGGATGTGTCGTCCAAACGATCCGATCCACGGAGGATCCACCTCGCAACTTACAGGACTTAATGGATCTGTTGCTAACGTTTTGGTGCGAGAAACCACAGCACACCTTCAGAGGTCTTGTGGAGTCCTCGCCTCGACGGGTCAGAGTTGTTTTGGCGTCACGAGGCGATATTACACGATATTAGCCAGGTGGTTTTAATGTTATGGCTGATTGTTGGATGTAGTTTTACTCTCGTTGGTTTCCGAGACCCTGGATATATAATCAAAACATTATGATCTCCATTGACCAAGAATCGAGATTAAAATTGAAGCTTATACGTATGCACTCTGTGACCATCTGCATTGTTTCTATTTGGGCTAAACCGTAACGTTCACATTTTAATAATATGAGATATTTTATAACGAACAAAACACTCAAGTCATGTCATAATAGCAGTTGATAGAGTTGTCTTATTTGATCAAGCAAAGCTGCTTAGAAATTAATCACCAAGCCAGCACGGTTCCCATATCGTGATTCTGCATTTACGCCCGAATATGGACAATGTGATTTCCATGAATACCTTGCTCTATACAGAACACCTTCATTGTAAATGTCATGCATTTAAAGAGCCAGTTTGTATATTTTGTGTATTTTTGTGGCCAGATCGGACGTTACAAGGCACCGTTCCACCAGCTGAGGATTTCTTACGGGACCAACAAGGGGAAGAACTACACCGAGGAGGAAGACCGATTCCTCATCTGTATGCTGCACAAGCTGGGTTTCGACAAGGAAAGCGTTTACGACGAGCTGCGCCAGTGTATTCGCAACTCGCCTCAGTTCCGCTTCGACTGGTTCCTGAAGTCTCGCACGGCTATGGTGAGTGACAACGATGATCACCATGTTCAAAACGAACAGTAACGCCGTATTTAAAATCGTCACGTCGCGTGTTTAAAATCGAGTCGTTGGTGTGTGTGTGTGTGTGTGTTTCCAGGAGCTACAGAGGAGATGTAACACACTGATCACTCTGATCGAGCGCGAGAACATGGAGCTGGAAGAACGAGAGAAGGCGGAGAAGAAGAAACGAGGACCTCGCAATTCTTCAGTGAGTTTCTTTTTATTTATTTAATTAATTAATTACATTTTTTTTGTTGTTGTTGTTATGCACTTCTAGAAGCTTGTACTTTAGAGTGTGTATAGCTTTTATATAGGACACTAAAACTCTACCGATGTGTGTGTTGATGTTTCAGGCACAGAAACGTAAGCAGGACGGGACCCCAGACGGCCGCGGTCGTAAAAAGAAGCTGAAGTTGTAAATCACACTTGAACCCCCCCACTGACTGATGAGGCGCTTTAGTAGAGTATTTGTGTTACGGGTCCTACTTACGTACTGTATCATCTTGCCTCACAGTAGCTCGTCCTTTTGAAAAAGGCATAGTATTGTAAAATAGATCAATCTTTTAGTTACGTAATAAACTACGGCTGTGCAGTTCTTCCTTTTTTTTGTTTTTTTTGTTTTTTCCCCCCTCGTATGTGTAATTTTTGTGCTATTGAAATAAATGTATTTATGCCTGTTGGTTATGTACTACATTCCACTTGCCTATCAGACTCAACTGTTTTTTGTTTTGCTCTTTTTGTTGTTGTTGTTGTTGTTGTTATTATTATTATTATTATTATTATTATTTTTTTTAACAATAGAGTATTGTATACATGCGTCAGTACTGTATACATACAGGAACAAGTCTGTACAAGTCTGTCTAATAAATTCCTTTTTGTTTTGTAAAGTTGCTGATTTTCTGATCTTTTGAAAGTGATTTCTTATGGCTTTGTCAACTGTAGTAATTTTAAATATTTGATATTTTATGTCATTTCTTTAGCAGGGCAGCGTACTGGGAAGCACTGCTGCCTCACAGCTCCAGGGTTCGATCCTGAGCTCAGGTTACTGGTTGTTTGGAGTATTGCATGTTCAGTTACTTAAGATAAATAAATGAAAAATAAAAATATAGGTTCAGCGAACCATTATTATCTCTAGAAGGTGACTGCCACATACTGGTATCAGAACCGTATTGATCCTGCGAGTTGAATCGGTGCCATCGCTCGTACGAACAATCGTTCCCTCACCAGCGAATCTTTCTAACGCAGATTCGGGCCAAGACGTCGACACAACACTATCAGTCAAAGCACTCTTCAATACACGTGTCGAAAATGAGTACAGCTAAAAGTTCTCATTTACAAACAAACATCACTTCGAAAGACAGTGTAAAACTACAGTACCCTCCACTAATATTGACACCCTTGTACATATGAGCAAAGAAGTCTGTGAAAAATTCTTTATTGTTTAAGCTTTTGTTAAAAAAAAAAAATTCACACAAATTTTGATAATTTTTTGCTCTCATGGATATCAAACACAACACAGGTTTATAAAAAATAATATATAAATAAATATAGGTGTGATTTGATAAATATAGGTGTGCAGCAACTACTGGCACCCCTATGAATTCATGAGTTTCACCTCTTCACCTCTCCTATTGATATTTTCCTTTTTTTTTTTTTTTTTTTTTTAAGTATACTTGGTGACTAGGAACAGGAGATTGTTCAAATATGACTTCCTGTTAGAGTGGCCAAAAAATCAACGAATCAAGGAATTGTCATTTAAACAACAAAAGTTTACTTTTACTCCACGACATTCAAAGTGCAACAGGTTAGCAAATTCCTGTATCAAACCTGGAGTCCTGAGAGAGGCATTTTAGAAGAATTTCCTCCACCAGCAGCTGTAAGTGCATTGAGTTGCCGTTTAAACACATTAGGCTCAGTTGTCTTCTATTTGTTTGATGCTAATCTTATAAAAGGAAGTACTAGATTTGAACAAATTTGACTATATTCAACTTGCTAAGATGTCATACTTTGCAGTGTATAATGTATACTGTAAGTGATAACTGGAACAAACTGAAGGAGGAAAATCGTTAACATCAGGGTGGTGTGATGTGGTCCGATGTGAATCGGAGTTACTCGTGCCGGGCTGATGTGTCTAATCCATGTCAATATCGCAACAAAGTCTTGAATCTTACTTCTGTATTTAATCCGAATGTAATCACATCCAGTGTACTGTATAGTAGAGATATAGCACTGTAGAATGAATATGTTATAAACAAGCACATTCATCAGGGTCATTAAATGGCACGAGGATGTATTCGAGGATGTTTTACTGTCAATGATGGATGAAGCAACTGTTCTGACCTCTGCAATGTCATCAGACATGCTGCCAGTGGTGTCAATAACAAAACAAAGCACTGAAGCCTGGCTGAGTCCCATCAGTCTGATGGATGAAAAACAAGAGGAGTGATGCACGTAACTGTACTACTGAACAGACTAGCCTGAGTTTGCTGCTAAAGAGGAGGCAGAGGAAATAACTACCATATCGACTGCAAATATGACTGATTACCCATGCAATTTGTTTATCACTGTAGTTAAAGAATGATTGAAGTATTGCTGTGATTAACTGGTGGGAAAAAAGAATACATTCGAATCCCAACAATGCCACAGCCATCTCACAGTGGCAGAGATGGCAGACTCTGTCTCCGTTATCAATCAAAGCGACACAAGCCAACCGTGAGTGTCTGTGATGTATGCCATGTATGCGGAAAAAGGGCAGATAACACTCTCCTCCAAGTGGGTTACACTGTCCTGTGATGCAGCATACGCAGCTGTTAGAAAAGATGCCATTGGTTGGCTTCACGTGTCTCGGAAGAAGCACTTGTTAGGCTTCACCCTAACCCCAGTTGGTGGATAGGGGAGAACTAGTGGGTAGGAACTGACAGGTGATCAAATTTGGGAGATAAGGGGGGAAGTAAGAAAAAAAATGAAGCAGGGACACATTACCTGAACAGGCAAATGCTTCTCTGGTAGCATTAGTGGCTACCGATGCTGCCGTATAATGTAAATAATCATGGCTGGAAGTGTCCGATATCCATATTTATGCCACCATGCTCCCACTTCAAGCAATCCTCCTTGACTGCACTTTCTTTAAAATGAAATGAAAAATGTGAGGAAAGACTAGATTTGTTTGTCAAAGAGGATAAAACGGATGTTGTCCATCCATTTTCTGTACCAGTTATCCTATGCAGGGTCATGGGGTCCTATCTGGGGGGAACTCTGGGCACAAGGCTGGGGACATCCTAGACAACAACCAATCCATTTCCAGGCACAATCACATCCACATTCACACACCACAGACAATTTAGAAATGCCTACTCTACAATGCATGTCTTTGGACTGGGGGAGGAACCCGGAGAACCCAGAGGAAACCCCTGAAACACGGGGAGAACATGCAAACTCCATGCACACAGGGTGGAGGTAGAATTCGAACCCCCAACTCTGGGAGTGTGAGGCAAACGTACTAACCACTACGTCACTGTGCCCCTAATACATGTTGTATGAAATTAAATTTCTCTGTTTCACTTTCATTATCTGCTATGTATTCTGTAGTGTAGTTAAGTATAAGCTTTGCTTGTGTTTGTAAATCTGGCTAATTGTCCTCTGAGAGTATCATGCTATATTACATCATTACACAACCCTCAAAAATATGAACTCCCTTTCTTGTCACAGGTCCTGAGCATCGCTGCCAAGAATCAGTGAAGCGGTGAACTTTAGACAATTTGTGTTAGTTTTTCCATTAATTTGTCACCTCTCTCTAGATCTACAGAGACATAGGCAAACAGCGTTAGTAAGAACTGGAGGTATTTAGTGGAGTTTTTTGATTGACCAGTGTCGATTTGGATGTGCCGTGCTGAAAAAAATCCCGCTTGGTCAGACAAACTTCCAGCTTCTAAACCACAGTCTGGTCTGGTCAGAGTGGTAGACCATCTTTGCTAGGTGAAAAGTTATTTTCCAGCCTCCTTATTAATTGACTACATTTAACAGTACATGCATGAGATCTTTTAATTGCCTGACTGTGGTGTTATTATTATTATTATTATTATTATTATTATTATTATTATTATTTTTAAATACCTTGTCCATCATGTAGCATTAGTAGCAGTAATTTAGAAACTATTTCCCGAAACAATTCAATTCAATTTATTTATTTATTTATTGCTTTTAATAATGGCCACTCACAAAGAAGCTTTACAGAAATCAGCACAGCTGTTTATATAATAATGTTCAACAAAGGTCAGCGAAGTCATTATTATGTTTTCATTAACAAACCCAAATGTCAAACCCCCGTAGTTGGTTTAATCCCATTTTTATTGGCTAACAGCTGCTATGGTGTTATTTCCATTTCCATTTGATAGCTACTAACCAGTTAGGTACACCCTGAGCTCAGGGATAGCACGGTGACAGCAGATAAAGGTTTATGAAGGAGAAAAACAAGGGTTTATTAGATAAAATGTCATTTTCTAATATTACTAGCTGTCACAAATTCCCCCTCTCAGACTGTGCTGTGTGTCACCTAGGTTCAGTGTTTTATGATTTTGTTTATTGTTTTGGTTCATGTCTTCATGTCTCCACCCCTGTCTTGTCATTGGTTTATCTTCCTATTGTGTATAATGGTTCTCGACCTGCTTTCTCTCTTGATTAGTATTCTTTGTAGGCCCTGATGTTTCACTGTTTTAGTTTGAAGTCTTACTATGCATTTAGTCGTCAATATAGAGAAGACACACACGAGCCTGTTGCAAATATCAATACAATTGTGCAGCTCGCACTGTCATTTTATTTAATACATTTCAACATCACTCCTGATATTAATTCCTGGTAGATGGTAGATGTTTTAGTGAAGTGTGTTATATATAGTATATCATGTAGTGTGTTCTAGAGCTGTTTGTGAATGTAAACATGTCTGCAAAGTTTCAAAAATCAAAGCGCACGACAAACAGGGTAATCGACTCCCAAAAGAAGGAATTGATTCTGAACAGCTGAAACGACTTCCAGACTTTACTTCCTGTACTAATCTATGTAGGTTTGTAACAAAAAGCCCTGACTCTGGTCTTCATCGGCTGCTCACGAACAGACGGTGATGATACTCGTTACAGTAGTGGGCGTTTCCTTTTCGGCACACGCTGACAGCGGTAGACCAATCACAACAGATTGGGACATCTGACCAATCAGAGCAGAGTATGCTCTCTAAAAGGAGGAGTTTAGAATGAATCCTTTAGAACGGATCACTGAACAAGTCGTTTGTGACTCTCTGGGAAAAAAGGTAACGCTGCAATTTAAATGATGAGCACGTTAAAGTGTTTTTGGACCTTGGATACATTTATATCTATTGTATGAGACCTTTAAAACAAAATTAGGCACGTTTCAAAACCATAACAGGTGCGCTTTAATTGACTAGCCAATGAAAGGTAAAAAGACAAGGTAGGTTCACAGTTTACATTAGTTTAAAATAGTGTGTGTGTGTGTGTGTGTGTGTGTGTGTGTGTGTGTGTGTGTGTGTGTGTGTGTTCCAAAATTGGACCAAACAAAATAGCTTCCAAAGAAAACACATACCGAAAGTCACCTGAAGGTATACTAAATATGAACTTTATTGACGAGAAACAACTACACAATTTAGCCACACATTATTCCAGTTTAGTTATGGACTTTAGATATTTTTTAATCTTTAGTATTAATTTTAAGGTAAAAAAAATATCTAAACATATACACAGACTTCAACAACAGTTCTGACTTTTGCAACTTTTTTGTTTGTTGTAGGTTATAATGTTTCAAACAGCTCAGTAAATTCCCCTCAAATCATATATATATATATGATGATTTGGGGGAGTAAACAAAGGCTTTATAATGTTTGAGTACCTGACTTAAGCGTTTATTGAGTGAAAAAGCTAAGTTGTTCAGCCACTACACCAGTTTGGGGCGCTGTTGCTTTATTTTATCACCTTGTCTTTTCGCCTCATCACTGCTACAGAGAAAAGTGTAAGCTAAATCTTTTTTTTTTTTTAATTGTACTGGCACGCAGAATTGGTGTATTCGCCTCTCCTTTGTTTCTTTAATCATAATGAGAACTCAGTTGTTGGCAGCATACTCGGTGTGTTTAACTGAGTTTTATTCACCACATGTCAGATGCTTTTTGTCAGACAATACATCATACAGAAAAATGAATGCATGTTAGAGCATCCTTTTTAATAGTGACAGTACAGAATTCCCTTATAACATGCTAATGCATGGTATAGGGCTAAACTTCAAATCCCTCTATGCTCCTCAAGATTATTTGTCTACAGTCAGAGCTATAGTGGCATGTGTGTGTGTATATATATATATATATATATATATATATATATATATATATATATATATATATATATATATATACAGCATATATATTTTTAAAACCTTTTTTTGTTATTATTTTTGTGACATTGGCCCAAGTTCTCTAGCCAATTCCTTTGATATTTATTTTATTGCATGTTATATTCCTCCTTACCAGCTTCCCAGTCGGGGTTTGATTAAGAAAAATACATTTCCCTCACGGATAGAAATAAGCATAATATAAATTAGAAAGCAGGAAAGTGAAAGTAAATGGATAATTTATGGATCCCATAATGAAAATGGACTTGTTACAGCAGAAAAACAATACCCAGTGCACAGATTGCCGTGCGAAAAAAAAACAACAACAGATTTGCAGGTTTGTTTTAAAAAAAAAAAATAAAAATAGTGAAAGTATAAATTGGAACAAAAATACCATGCAGTCTTTAATGACACTCTGAAGATGCACCAGTGTTTTTAAAGAAATTACTTTTCGACATTGTCTATTATATCTGGAGTGTATATGCGACTACCACAGACAAGAACTCCAACACGTTGTCCTATACTCAGAAAACAAATAAACTAATTACAACACAACACTGAATATGAAATGTAAGGGTACTTGTTGGGGCAGTCGGTAAACTTTAATGCGATACATATTCATGCAGAACTCTTTCATGAATCAGTCAGTCATTTGTAGACTAAGATCTAAGTCTGTAAAATACGTCCTTTTCTGAGATGCGACTTCAATACTAAAAATAAAAATAAAAATTCGAGTAAACAGGGTGACTGTTTTCGTCTCATCACAGAGAAACTGTGGCAACGGCACATGCCACAGATGTGAGCGGTAGAGATTAAGTTGGAAAAAATCTAGAATATTCTATGTCGCAAGGGACAGTATAATCACAATATAGATATCCTACTGCTCCAGTGGTAGTCATCGAGGAGTAATCATTAGTGCTCGTTCGCATTGATGGCTTGCTGGATGTAGACAAGAGAGAAGAACATCTTGCAGTCGTGCTGGACTAGCTCCAAGTCGAACATCTTGCTTAGGAGCTCAATAAGTGTGGACAGAAGACCTACGCATGCAATGCACCTGCTACAAAGAGCAGGCACTTTTTTCTGTCATTGCACTTTGACCACTAAGGGACTGAGAGACAACTAACAGGCAATGGTGAATTCCAGTTTCCTTTTCTTGTTACAGCATATGGAGTTAGACAGACAACCAGCTTGACAGCCATATTTAAGCTATAAATCCATATTTGCCCCACATATCATCGTTTCCTCGCAGCTGCAGCTGTCTTAATTGGAGAATAACACTTGCACAGACTGTAACAGATGAAGCCAGGCTATTGATTGACAGGCCTGTGAGCTCAGTCGCATGGCTGAAAGATGACATGACAGGTTTACACTTTGGTAATTGCAATGAGATTTAGTCAGGCTTGCTTGCTGTTAATTAAAAGGGCAAAGCAAGCCCTGTAGAATTTTTGTTTCAAGTCTGAATGGCGCCTGTTGGCACGGTTACTCCATAATTTCCTAATCAGCTGGAGTTTGACCTTTGACTGCCACTGTTTCCTTCTTAACGAGATTTATATCGCACAAGAGTGCAGTTGATGCTTAGTGCTTTTCACAAAAGGCTCTGCCGTCGCATAATCCGTTCATGCTAATTTAACTCTCCTTTACTGCACTAACTTGCCTCAATACATCTTCTCTTTCAGTGCGTCCTCTCCGTCCTTCTGCTGTTCGTACCGAATCACTTAGGACTTCTTGAGACAGATGTAGGCATGAAGGAAAAGGTGAACACAAGTGGTGTGTTTATCCGATATCTCCAGTCTTAGTGTTTGAGCAAAACTACCGTGTCTTATCCAGCACTGCATTCTAATCACAAAGATGTATTATATCATTCAAACCTGGAGAATCGATAAGCCACAAGGGAAGGCGTCCGAGCCTATCGCGGCATCTTTGCTGGTGTTTGAGTAATGGAACTGCAAGTCTCTGAGCAGCAGAAGAGGCAGTTAGAATAGTTATTAGCACAGAGGGGTCGGTGATTCAACTCTTTCAGTGGATGATCAAGCTGAGCACGATAACACGACAACTCGGTTGTGATGAATTGTATCTTTATCATACTCTACATTGCATAGATGTAAGGACTGATTTGTTGTTGTTTTTGGTTTTGTGACATAAACTATACATAGATGTGTTGTCTGATTTAGTATATAGTTTCAGCAGCACTCAAAATGCTGTTTTGTTGTTTGATTTATGAGATGGTACTGCAGGTTATACCTGTGGCATACAGTAACTGATTTGTAAGGATAAAAAAATACTTAGATTGCGCATGTTATATAACCACCTGAATCATTCAGTATGTTTACATGGACAACAATAATCCGATATTAACCCGATTAAGACGATACTCTCATTAAGAAACTAGCATGTAAACAGCCATTTTTTTAATTAGCTTAATCCGATTAAAGTCATACTCGAAGTAAACACGAATCGAATTAAGACGTGTGGAGTATTCCTTTTTTAGTCGCATTATCGACGTGCGTTACAGACATGTACACACCTTAATCACACTATTAACGTCGTGTGAGAGTTTTCACCGCATTTTGCGACAGGACACGTACACACACGGCAGCGCTCAACCGTTTGACGGCAAACAAGAGAGCACGGCTGCGTCCCAAACCGCGTACTTACCTACTGTAGGCCTGTAGTAGATGAAATACATGCATCTCTATATACTATATAGACAGTAAGTACGCGGTTTGGGACGCAACCCACAGCTTCAAGCAGTCGTCTATTTGCACGTATAGCATGATGAATAATTAACCGCACTTGAAGTGTTTGTAAAAATTTAAAATAAAAACACCCAAAACTGTATACGGTACCATAATGAAGACGAACTGTATGATACGTGAAATTCTGGAGGGAATGTCGGACGGCGTGGCGCGGGGACGTAATGACGTGTGCTGTTAATCGCTCTATGTTCTATAACATGTAAAACGGGAACGTGAAAGGAATATACTAAACGCAACTCATGTAAACACCTTAATCACAATATTGTCTTATTCAGAATAAGGTCACTAATTAGATTACTGCTGTCCATGTAAATGTAGTCATTGACTGTTTTACTACTGAGGTGGTTCTATAGCACCATGAATATTACTAATTTCCTGAAAATTTGATTCAATCAGTTGAACTGTCATAAAGAATCAATCTGTTTGAGTCTTGGACCTGCAAATTTCGAGTTAGCAGATATCTTCTTTTTTTTTTGTTTTATCTCCTAATTTTTAAGGTTCAAACTGGTCAGCTGAATTTTATCTTCTTTTTATGCTGTTCTCTATCGTACTTAATCACTATTCATTCGTATGTTCATTGTCAGCCTCTCCCTCTACGAATATAAAAGGAAAAAAAAAGGATGATTCCAGTCCTTTCTTGATGGAGCTGCATGATGTACCATTCTTAAAAGCAGAAAGAGGTCAGTATCGATCTACCCCCCTCCTCTCTTTCTGTTGCCTCGGCACCATCTGTGTCTGCCTTCTCCCTTTTACCAGCATTCAGTACAATTGCTTAGATTGGTTGTGAGACCTCCAGGAATCACAATCAATCGAGTCTTATTTCATATAGAAAGCTGCCATGTTTGACGCATTTCTTTACCAATGGAAAGCCATAAATAGGCAGAAGAAAGATGGGAATAAAGAAGCAGCCGAGACTAAAGCCAAAAAGTATAGACGCCAAAGGAGCTGATACAATTGATTTTGTTGATGCTAAACAGGGCAGAGAAGCTTGTTTGGATTCAAGCTGGGAGGTTGAGCCAAGGAGCTCCAGAGACTCCTTTACATGTCTACGTTGAAGAGGCCCTCCGGAGCGTTTATGAAATGAAAATACTGGAAGCTGAAAATACTCAGCGTGAGTTTTGAATAACGTGCTGGAACAGGCAATACTGTCCCCAGAGTAATTTTCCACTATGTGGCTTTTCTACATTTATTGTTTTTTTTTTTTCTTTTCCCTTCCGTCACCTTGTGGCAATCAGCTGGATGGGACAAGTGGAGTGACTTCCTACGTGAGAGGCATTAAATTAAAGACTGTGTCTTTAGATAATCCTGAAAGTAGTCAGAGAGTCTGATCTCCAGAACAGTCAGGGTGCCAGATCTCTGGAGGAGTTAGTGAGTCAGGTCTCTGAATGAGTCAAGGAGTCTGATCTCTAGAGGAGTCAGACAGTCCCCTCTTCAGAAGAATCAGAGTTTGATCTCCACATGTGTTTATGTAGTTATATCACAGACAAATTTCAAGTCCAATTAAAGAGCAATTTAATCGTATTAATGAAGATGAATTGCCAGTAATCCAGGGGTGAAACGTGGATTCTTCTAGTTATTAGGTGTTCCTAGTCCTGGAAGCCCTTCTCCATCATATTTTCTGCAGTATTACCATGGTGAATAATATATTGAGCAGGTATTTGGCAATATTCTAAATCTCATAGTGGGAAACGCAAAACATTACATAAACGTCTTAGGTCTTTGCGAACAGGAAATTGATGAAAACAAATTTCATACACAATTATTGAGCTTGTAAACTATATGTTTACAAACACACCAACTTCTGAGACAATCAAAACGGTTAGAGATGGCTCGATAACAGAACAAATCTCAACACAAAATTTAATGGGATCACAGATCTTCTTAAATGTAGCCAGTCGGCGTATGGAAGAAGTGGAGATATCTAAAATATCTAAACAGGTGTGAGTCTTGTGTGAGCTGACACCTAAGATAGAAATCAACATCAAAGGAAGACACACAAGACAGCAAACTGGTCTTCATAGACAAACCTCATAGAAAGAAGGATGGCAGTGTGGACGTTGTTGTTTACTGGAAACCAAGTCGCTGTGAACTGTGTTTGCTGTGTGACTCCCACAACCTTCTGAACAACAAGCTGGGAATGATCTGAGCAAAATACCACCGGGCTGAAAATGTCATTTTTGGCCAAGAACAAAAAAGTGCAAACATCTGAGGAAAAAAAAAAAATCATCTATGTAAGCTTGAAAAGCATTGCATTTTGTCAAAACAGCTCCAAAGTTCTAACAGGAAAACCAGACCAGGATCGCCGGGCAAACAGAACAGGAGAAAACATCATGTTCAGGTGTATTTCAAACCCAGCAATACATTTATTCAGAACATTGTACATGAAAAGGACTAGACACCAAAACAGAAGGAGAGCAAAATAATATACGCCATGAGGGATGTTCAGGCTTGCACACTGGAGAACCAATACAGCCACATTTATAAGATACGTGTCTCCACACAGAAGGGTAAAATTCCTCAGGTCAGAACTCTGTTGTCTACCTACATCTGAAGGGAAAGAGGAGGACAATAATGTACACAGAGAATACTGGTGTGAAAGAAGAGTAAAGTCTTTTGTACAACAACTCATTTTCTCTAGAGGTTTTCAATCCACGGAAAGTGAAGATTCATGCGCGTAATCGGGGTCTATTTAAGACTAATGAAATGGAATCTGCTTCAAATGTGTCAGATGAGTTTATAATACTAATCATTATTATCCCTTTAGCTGAACATTTTTGATTCTTATGCATAGGCACGGTAGGCTGTTTGACTCCTTGATATAATCATTATCATTTTATTACATTCTCATAAGGAGATTTATGGACAGTATATACTGTATCGCAGTATACAGTGATGACAGTGCTGTGATGATTATTTTGGGATCGACAATGAGGATTGAATTGATTTACCCAGCCATCTTATCTGATCAGAGCTGCCTGGCATTGTGTTAGCTTTTTTATTTATTTTTTATTTTTTTTTTAATAAACTCACAGAAGTTCAGTGAAGGAGACCCTCTGAAACAGAGCCATCCATCTGTGTAATAGGCCTTGTCAAAGTTAAAAGGGAATCAGCACTTCTCTTTGAAACGATGCGTATGGAGTTGAAAGGAAAGTGATAAGCCGTGAACGTGGCATGCAAAGCCCAGAAGAGGCCCACCGGCACAAAGCTTACCCTCGAGTCCTCGCTACTCTCCCCATCTGTCACCAACACAGCGCCTTGCTTCATGGTTAATAAATGTGTGCTGTTTTCTTCTTTAATCTGTCACAGCTTGTTTGTAGCCACCTGAACCTGCAAGTGACTTCCTTATTCTCATCACTTTGAAGTTCTCTAATT
The DNA here is from genome assembly GCF_023375685.1 of Ictalurus furcatus. Lineage (NCBI taxonomy): Eukaryota > Metazoa > Chordata > Actinopteri > Siluriformes > Ictaluridae > Ictalurus > Ictalurus furcatus. Next base: position 31,426,945 of record NC_071257.1, on the reverse strand, counting down.
GCTCCTGACGAAGATTCTTTCCATTTTACCGCCATTTCAAAGAACCATGTTATAGCTGAGTGCAAAAGTTTACATCCTTCATCAGTGTTTGGGGGTGGGGGGGGGGGGGGGTAGAAGAAAGTACCTGTTTTGCAGTTAAACTTCATAATTCATTTGTTGGTTTTTCAGACCTGATTTGATGAAGACTGTGTATGTAAGGAACAATGTGTGGGACGCTACCAAAGGAATCCCAAAGCTGCTTAGAGAATATGCATGGGATTAGAGGCAGAATATAGGCAAAGGGCATACAGGTATTAAAATAATGCTTGTACCACATTTAGAAAGAAAGATGTAAACTCTGAGCTGACATTTCAATTTTTCAGTATTGCTATCCTAACTGTAGTATACAAATAGATTTTTTTTGTTGTTGTTACTTCTAATGAAATACACTTTGTGAAACTTAATACATTGTAATGGCTTATTCATGTAAGTTATTTATTCACTTATCAGTTAGTTAGGTAGTAATTTGTGCTTTGCAGACAAATGGGCTTCTGGTGACATCAGACTATCGGAAAGGCACTTAGCGCAGCAGTTCGGAAAAGTTGCTCTTTGAAAACAAAGCGTCTAACGGGCTGCCTGTCTCCACTGTGATTGGCTGGTAAAGACGTGCGAATGGATGGTGGGTTATATCCTGTGGGATCTACGACGCCATGTCTCACATCTTCTCCTCAAACATGCTCATTTACATTTAATGGCACTTGGCGGACGCCCTTATCCAGAGCGACTTACATTTATCTCATTTATACAACTGAGCAGTTGAGGGTTAAGGGCCTTGCTCAAGGGCCCAGCAGTGGTAGCTTGGCAGTGCTGGGGCTTGAACTCCTGACCATCTGATCAGTAACCCAGAGCCTTTAACCACTGAGCCACTACTGCCCCTATCACAGAAAGTGTTGGTCATCGAGACTCTAACTTATATTATAACTTAAAGCTTTTCTCATATAGTTGTAAACACACCATTCCTGTTAAAGCCAGTAGCTTCGAAATAGAGAACGCAAGTACTACATTATTTCATTTTCTGAACATATTTTGCATGTTTTTGAACAGATGGATGAACAGGGAAAATTAAATATAGCATTCATTTCCACTACGTAGTGAATAAAATGGTTTAACTATAGTTTACGTTGGTCAATTGTAGCTGCGTTTGTCTTTCAAATCAGAGCGATGGAGCTGTTTCTACAAAATCGGTGTTGAGGGACTAAGATTAACATATAACAGCTAAGTGCGTTTTAAAATTAGATTGCGATTTAAGTTTAAATCATACTTGGAGAAGAGTCATACAAGCGTTCTGTTTGAATTGACCTCTGAGAAAAGTTCAAGAACAGTGAATCATGTTTTCAGATCAAAGTTTTCCATTAGATGATGCAAGTCTGGACAATTTTCCTTGGATGAGGGGACGGAAAAAAACAAAACGTCGGAAGTTCGCAGCATTTTATTTGACAGGGCAATAAAACACATGCTTTCACATATCACGCCTTACTATTTACAGCCTGCTCCCTTGATCGGTGGCCAGCCGTGGTCCTTTAACTGTTCTGATAGACTATGAAAGCTCGGGGATTTCCAAAGTTCATGTCAGTCGTCTCTCAAAGCACTTACGACAAAACTTGTAAGCGCTTGGAGTAAAGTTCCTCCCTGAATAAATATGAAAGGTTTATGTTGAAATATTTCCAATGTGTTTAGTGATTCTGCTGGTAATTTGTTAGTTGGTGCTGTATTTTTAATATCGCAGTGAGAAGTTAGTGGTTGTGTGCTGCACTGACGTGACAGGAAGTATTGCTAGCACAATAATGGTGGAGTTTAATAGGAGAAAAAAAAATGTATGCAGCACGAACGGTGAAGCTTTGGAAGCTGATCTATTTGAGCAGAGGGTACAGATGAGGAGATAAAGAGCTGGACAGAGTAAAGGATTAAAGCATTGCTGCATCACACTCTAGGTAGAGATGAAGCGAGGGGTAAATCCCACTGCACCACTATCAGCAGGTAGTTGAACGGCATTGTGGGAAATATAGACACTGTTCACTACAGTGTGAAAATAGAGCAATGACTCAATGAAAGAAGTTTAAGCAAACAAAAAAACTCAGAATTTCATTACAGAATAAATCCTGGATGGAATTAAATTATTTACACTAAATAAAAGTAAACAGTAATATAGAGGGTGTTCTGGGTGGATTCCACCCCCCCCCTTTTTTTTTTATATCTTTGTAGCACATGCACTGTGACTGTTTAGAGATTTAGACCTGTGTATTATGCATGTGCTTCAGGTCCACTGTTGTGTTTAGCAAGCTGTAACACCTGTGTGTGTGTGTGTGTGTGGGGGGGGGCGTTCAGTCTAAAGCTGGCCTCAGGCTACGCTTAGCCTACGGATAGAAATCATACAGTGTAATAGGCCTTGTTTGATGAATGTTTTTATTTTTTCTAATCAGATGTGGTAGATTTTGCGGTTCATGATGGTCTCTTATTTAAAGGATTGAAAAACCGTCTGTTTCACTGTGTATTAATACAGCATGCATAATCAATAAGGAGGCACGTTGTTTACTTTTATTATTCTATTAATCAACTCAAATCTACAATTCATGTAGTTCCTTGTAGAAGATTTGAAACACTGGTTCCTGTCACTTATGTGACCATTACCGTCGCATGAGGAGTGACTCACTAATATATACTCCTTTCCATTTGAATATAATATGTTTGCATACATAAAGTCAAAAATTTCAGGAAACTGCAACAACACACACACACACATAAACACACACAAACAAAATATCCTATGTGAGCTTGAAGGGGTTAGTCTGAATGCTGCCCACGCACCTCATGACTCTTCAGTTGACCTCGCTGTCTCGTCAGTCCAACACTTTCTGAAGCTCAGCCATTTCCAAAAAGGAAAGATTGAATGAAAGTTTCTGGCAGTTGGTTGATGTGAGACAGTATGATTCATTATTGATATTTAAGGACTGCAGAAAACCATATCAGTTTTATCATGGGAGATCATGGTAATAAGAAACTCACCACAAACATCCATCCATCCATCTTCTATACTGCTTTATCCTTATCAGGGTCACGGGGAAACCATGAGCCTATCCCAGGGAGCACAAGGCGGGGTACACCCTGGACAGGGTGCCAATCCATGGCAGGGCACACTCACACTACGGACACTTTGGACATGCCAACAACCTACCATGCATATCTTTGGACTGGGGGAGTAAACCGGAGTACCCGGAGGAAACCCCCGCAGCACGGGGAGAACATGCAAACTCCGCACACACAGGGCCACGGCAGGAATCGAACCCCAAACTCTGGAGGTGTCAGGCGAACGTGCTAACCACTAAGCCCCCGTGCACCACCACAAACAAATAGCGTGAGGAGCTTGACAGTCTGAGAGAAACTTCGAGTAGAATCAAGAGGAACCAGTTGAGGTGGTTTGTGCACCGTACAAGGATGCTAGAGCAGACTCGGGTCGTGCTGGAGAGATTATAGCTCACAATTTCCTTTTAGCCTCAATGGATGTGGGTTAGAAATATCGCAGCTAACCTTCTACTTATACTAGGCAACTGTTATGCACAGTGACATTAAATTCGATGAATTATTAATAGGATGTTTTAAATTCTCATTGCAATCACACGACTGCAAACTGAAACTGCAGCATAAATATCAGCATGCTGCTTGCTTCCATTGCGTACATGTCAGTGTACACAACACATCCGGTGAGTCATAGCTTGCTTACAATATTTTATTTTCAGAGAGGATGGGATTAGATGACATATAGTACTGCAACAACAGTGCAAATATCAAAGGGATATATTGTGGTTTAAAATCTACTTGTTAAGAGCATTAAGTTGGTCCTAATGTTCAGTGGTTTATCAAAAAACAAAGAAGTCAGAGGAAAAAAAGGTTTTAAATCACCAGAGGCCAAAAAAAAAAAGTTACTTCTGCCTGTTTTGGTGGTGCCCATGTTCAGCATTGGATTTATTTGTGATGTGACACTCCACCGTACTGGTTAATGATTCATATGAAAGTAGACACTCAGGGCTTTAAGAATTTGTAGTTTCTCCTAAGTATTTATTTTTTTATTAACCTAGCCTACTAAGTTCAGATTTTGTGGCAGTTGTATGCTGTGTTTTACTGTCAAAAAGCTTTAGTCATGAGGTCTGTTTTTATCTCTGTACCAGTGTTATTGTGGAAAGGTGTGAATTATTTGATTAAAATAAATCATTTGTTTATAGCGATTGAAAATGTCTGAGTCCCTTTCCATTCCACCTTCAGAAAAAGAATGAGTTCTAAATGTTAAGGCATTTGTGAGCCTAGATGTAATCATGTATATTGATATTATACAATCACACATCACACCTACATTTTAGCACATTGGTACATTGTCTTTTTATATTGACATAATATCGATAAAGCCTACTTGATTTGCCTACTCACTGGACTTGGAAAAGAAAGGACGCTGACGGAGAATCTGTGGACAAGTGATATGGATCGCTGAGGTGAGAGACATATACAGATCATTTAGTGTTTGTAGCAACAGCCAGCTCAAAGTTGACGGTTTGTGATTCAAGATTAGAATTTGGAGTAGAGTGAGAGAAAGCAGTTAGAAGCAGCAAGGACAAGGTCCTTTAAGAACAGTGAGTCAGCAGTCTGTGGTAATCAAAACCCTAATCAATGAATTGCTGTTAATCAGACTCTTATGAATAGAGATTAATGAGTGTGGTAGTCTGGTTTCAGCAGGTGCTTTGTGAGAGCTAGTTTACTCTTTATGACATCTCTGCTACTGCCCAAAGGGATGGGCTACTGATGAATTTTACATGAGCATGTGGGTTTACTTATGCACGCACACACACACACACACACACACACACACACACACACACACACACACACACACACACACACACACACACACACACACACACACATACACACTATGCAGATGCAGTTGACCCATTTGCCAAATCCATTTGCCCCTTGGACTGGATCCACACACACACACACACACAGGAACTAAGAAAAAGAAACAACTAACAGCCTCCTAAAATATTGAAAACATTTAATGCTACAGCTCGCAATTGTGATTAAAAGTTCATAAAGCTCTAAATAGTTTTGCCTTGATTTCATTTTTTTAATTTTTTTTTTTAAATGTACAACATTTAAAAAAAAAAGAAAAAAAAAGATCATTTTAAAACTGTCAGCTGTCATCTGTAAAGAGTGTATAAGCGCTTTTCTCTGTTTTGAACTTGTGAGGAAGCATTTTGACATCCTGTATCTGATTATGAGCTGAATTGTTTAGACATTCGATTTCATGACAAGACACAGATACAGACTGGCTGTGTTTTTCAAAACTGCCTCCTTAAAAATACTCTTTGTAGATAGATGCTACTTAGAAAGTAGCTCAAATAAAAAAGATCTCCACATCATTTTGGTAAAAAAAATATTTACGTTCTGTCAGGTAGGAGAGCTGCACGGTGCAAACAGGCGCATGGTGGCTTAGTGGTTAGCACGTTCGCCTCAGACCTCCAGGGTTGGTGGTTTGATTCCCACCATGACCCTGTGTGTGCGGAGTTTGCATGTTCTCCCCGTGCTGTGGGGGTTTCCTCTGGGTACTCTGGTTTCCTCCCTCAGTCCAAAGACATGCATGGTAGGCTGATTGGCATGTCCAAAGTGTCCATAGTGTGTGAGTGTGTATGTGATTGTGCCCTGTGATGGATTGGCACCCTGTCCAGGGTGTACCCTGCCTTGTGCCCCATGCTCCCTGGGATAGGTATAGAAGATGGATGGATGGAGGGATGGACAGGCAAACAGATCCAAAACATGAAGAAATGATGAAGTCAAAAACAGGCAAAAGGTCAGGTGATCAGCAAACAGGGCAAAAACAGTTTCAGTTTAGTTTGTACCAGCCCTGGGTTTTAGGTATGAAAGTGGCTCGGCTTTTACCAGAGTTCATTGCCATAGTAACTTACGCTCCACTGCTAGTATATATATATATATATATATATATATATATATATATATATATATATATATATATATATATATATATAAAGTGGCATTCAGTATTTTGCATTTCTACTTATCAATGAATTTCTAACACAAACGCACAGAAGAAAACAGGTTTCATTGGTCCATTTAGGTTTAATTGAAAACCCACCACTAGTAGTGGGTTTAGTAGCCTTTGTCAGAGTAGCCATCTGGCCGAATGTTGCAGTAAAACCATAATTCACCCCCCCAGAATGCCACAAGTGTGTTGAGAAACAAGCCCTTTTCTTGGACTCACCTAAACCAGATGGTATACCCAACAGATAAAACCCAAGGTCTTTCACCCATTAAGTGATAACTGCATGAAGAAGAGGGGGGAGGAGCCTCCGCTTCCCTTGCTGAATCAGCACATTCCACAATCAGGGTTCTCCACAGAAACAATGACTGTCAAAAGTAACACATCTTTAAAACAACCGCAATCACCCATTTCTGCCATGATTTTGTCTATTTTCTTCGGGTTTATAACTACTAAGTTGCCACAAATCATTTTAGTTATTTAGCATGCATTAGTATAGTAGTACTAGTATGATTATTATGTTTTACTATTAATAGTGTACTTAACATATGTTGTGTGTGGCATATATGTGTTTGTGGAATAATTTCCTGATAGATGAAAGTAAGGAAATTCAGATAGGAGGTCATTATATGTACATGTTAGTATTTTGGACAAAGTTTAATTCACGCATCATGAAAAGGCATGAAAAGGCATGAAAAGGCATGGAACCACCCATCTGCAGAGACAATGGACTGATTAAACATTAAACTAAGACAATCTCTGGTTGGTTGGAACCTTTAGAGGGCGGGATTAGCCAGAAAGAGTTCAAATCCAGCTCTCTGATTTATTTTTAAGTCTATGTACTGTCGGTTCTCTCTGCTGTCTTGGCTCACTAAAAATCAACTCATCTCACCTCCAATCAACAGTCTTCAATCACCATCTGCTTGGAGACCCAGCCTAGAGCTCCCCAGCTTTCAAAACTCCCACCACCAGCTCTCCAAACATCCCTCATACTAGACACAGGTCCATTCAGCATTCTGTTTGGTCTTCCGAGATGCCACTCAAACTCCGACCAGACGAATGAATACCCAAGGCTCTAGCTAAGACTGGTGCATATAATATGTTTAAAGCCCTTCTAAAAAAGTGAAATTAGATTGATAAAATTCAGGTCATGGTCTGATCTGCTAGTCTATCCTGCATATGGTGGAAAATACAATAGCTCAATTTAAACAGCTAATTTTCATTATATATAATATTGGAAAATACAACAATTGAACTCAAACGGCTAATTTCCCCTACAGTACGGTACATAGCCCATTTATTAATAGACTTTTATTGGATTGTGTGTTTTCTGTCTGCCATACTAGTCCCAATAAATTATCTGTTAATGATAGAAGCAATAAGGTGGTAAAAGTATTAATATTTTGTGTAATTTTGTGTATAATGGTCATAAAATTGAAAATAAAATAATTAAAATGTGCTGTAGCACTGTTAAACTGCTATATGTCTGTGATATGTAAATGAATATCATTCTTTTGGACTTTGGTTTTTGAAAGCTCACATAACAGGACATTTAAACTGTGTCATTGATGCAGATCTTTTTCAGGCAAGTCGATATGAGTTTAAATGCATATCCATACTGCTGGAATTGCCTGATATCTATTTTTCTTGCGTGTGCACTTTGAAGAGAGTACTATGGCCATGTACGTAGATTAGTATAATAAAGGAACATTTATGTGAGTGCTCTGAAGATACTCATGGAAAGATCATTTAACAACTCAAGAGTTTGTGTGGGCACTGATAAAAGGTTATTTAGGGTATGGTAAGAACAAAAAAATGTTGAGCTGAAGCTTGTGTGGTATTGATTTTTTTCCCCCCTGATTTGCAGTTTTCCATTTTAAAATATTGCAATTAAACGATTTAATTGCCCAGAACAGAACAACAAACATTTCTAGCACTTTGGTTTTCAGGAGCGTAGGGGATGTTGGTTGATTGAGTGATTCTGCTGTAATATGCAGTAAACAATTTAAAAAAAAAACCCCCATAACATCACATTTTGATAAATATTTTTTAGAAATTGGTTGCTTTGATGTTCACATGGCTGATATTTTCTCTGTTGATTCTCAACTGCTCAGTGTTAAGCATGGGGGAGCAGCAAATTGCCAGTCAAAAAACCAAAAACAGCATATTTAATCACTTTGTAATATGACTTGACACTTTGTTGTAAGTCTTTTTATTCTTTTTGTTTCTTCTTTCAAATGAAACGTGAAAGAGAAAGGATCATTCCATCTCAAGTAGTCCAATGATTTTTAGTTTTTCTAATCTTGCTTATCTTTGTCCTGGCACACAACAATTTTGGTTATACCGCTGTTTACGGAAACCTCAATATCTCAGTTCAGGATGGTCCTAGCGCCTTGGAACAAAACCTGATCTCTAGACCACATTAAAAGGTACATTGACACATATAAACATTTTGCACATTCTTAGACTTAGAACTTAAGTCCAATTGAAAGGCTCAAGATTGCTCACATTTCCACTTTTAGGGTCAATTTATAATTTTAGGGTCTTAATTTTTTAGGGGGTACCTAGGTAAGTATAGTGTGCATGCAGAGCATTTCAGGTTTGAGACTTTTTTATGGGGGTGAGAAAGTGGAATAAAAAAAAATCCCACATTTTTGGGTTGAATATCTCTGGTGGGGGACCAGATACAAACCTGAAATTTTCACAGAAATAAGTCCTCTATAGTAGCATTCTATTGTAAAAATCTTAAGTTTGAGATTGGAGGGAAGCTCTGCAGGACAGTAGACCTCGAGGGCCAGATTTAAAGAACCAGCGTCATGTTGGTACAGCTATACAGTTGGTATGTGTGAATAGACTTTATCCAAATATTGCTGTGGTTTTCTTGCTCCTGTGATGAAAGCAGTAAACAGTCACTCTAAAGATGCCAATACATAGAGCTAATCACTTCAGAAAAATAAAAAAAGGTCAGGTAGCCAACTTTGCAATTGTTGGACCACTTGAAATGGAATGACCCATAAACCGATGTTAAATATATACTTCTCTAATCTTAGCTAAGTCAGACATACACTGATAGATTTTATTGCACATGAACAAACTCAATTTTCTCCATTTACCTTGACAGGAAGCAAGAGCGCATGAAATGGGGAAAGGGGTGGGGCTTCTAGGAAGTATTCTGTTAATATTGAAGATTACAAAACACCTGCGCATATCATTCCAGAATAATGTCGATTTGCTCATCTCTTGTTTTATTGGGGCGAAACAAAATGCTCTTTGGCATATTTTTGCGTGATAACTTGTACATATCTAGTTTAAGTTTATTTAAAAATTTCATTGCATTGCATTCAGGAGAGACAACTATTCAAAAGTAGTAATATTTGACTAACCTGAGAAAAAGGACAACGGAAGTATTTTGGTCAACTGATGTCTTGTCTATGATTCACAATCATACAGTATTGGGTACTGTGAAAGATTCTCTCTGCCCATCATTATCCATTTTTCTCCACTTCATTCCATGATCAGTATGCATTCATGTTAACCCTGGTTAACGCCTTACTATGTTGCTTTTTTTTGTACCATGGCCCTGGTACAATTTAAGCATATATGACTGTCTTTATTCCACCAACAATTTCTTTCTCTTTTTCTTCGTCTTCTCTCAACCAACCTTGATTAGAGTCACTTAAAAAGCACATGATTTACTCTCACTCACAGGATATCATGCTCTCTAATGGATAATTTACAGCTGACTGGCAGCAGTTCAAAATTAATTGCCCTGCATAGAGCAATGCTCTGATGGAGAACAAGATGGTCATCATGCAAACACAGTGAATAATGAACACGCTCCCGTGATCATAAATAGCCAAGACTCAAATCTTTCTGACAAGATGCTATACATTTGTGCTCTTGCTTAACTGCCTCATTGCAATGTACCCAATTAGAGTGTAATTTGTTAAGTGGCTGATTGTAATGGTCACTGACGGACTCTTGTGTAGGCTATCAGTACATTGTATAAATTAGGATTAATCTAGGTCTAGATTTAATGTTGATTTTTCTTCATTAGATTTGGATCGAATTGAACCAAATACTAACTTTTGTTTCTAAGTTTTGATATTATACTCACTCATATGAGGTTTGACATTTAGTATTATAGCACTTATTTGGGAATTGGAGACACAGCTCAAGTTCATTTATTCTCATGTGCCTTCATGATACAGTATGTAACAAAACTTATGCTAACACATCATACCTTAAAGGATGCAGAAATGTATTTATATATCACTATTCATACGCAAGGCATACGCAATGCAGTGTGCGTTATGGATAAAATGAAATATAACTGAAATAAAAAAAACGCATATTCTGTCAAAGAATCCTTACTTTCTATGTAGAACCCTCCATAAAGTGTTTCTCTATCAGAAAGGCTTCCAAACAGGAAGCTAAGGACCAATAACTATACAAAGAACCCATGAAGAGCCTTTTTTTTGTGTACAGACATCAATAAGTGTCAAGTGCAATTACAAAAGGAGGAAGATAAACCATAGCAGCAAAGCAAACAAGACGGTAAAGCTCCCCTTAGGCACTGCTCTGAAAGGCTGGGTTTTTTTTTGAGGATGCTGTTGGTGTTGAGCGAGCACAAGAAGGGAATCTGACAGTTGCCTGGGAATTTGCACAAATGACGCATTGCAGTTAACAGGAGCAATTTTTTTTTTTTCAAGTCAACAATGAACTTCTTTGTATTGATGGACAGATCCACCATGAACAACTTGCATGTCACTTTTTTTTATAATTAGAAGTCGTCTATGTAGTATATACACATGCAGTATAGTTACATTATTAACCAGCTTGTTAGGAAGTTGGGATCAGCTAGGGTCAGCCATAATACAGTGCCCCTGGAGCAGAGAGGGTTATGGGTCTTACTTAATGGCCCAACAGTGACAGCTTGGAGGTTCTGGGGCTTAAATTCATGACCTTCTGAGCCCAGAGCCTTAACCACAGAGCCACCACTGCCCATTAATATATGATTTTCAAAAACATCTAAGAAGGAACTACTTCATTAACGTTTTGGTTTAAACATCTTTCATGAATTTGGGCAGTATACATTCCCCCATATCTGTTTGGGTTTCCTTCAGGTTCTCCGATTTCCTCCCAACTCACAAACATACTGGTAGGTGGATTGGCTAGACTAGATTGGCTCAAGCTTGTGAATGAGAGGCTACTGGGATTTAAATATGAGGGGCTATGGGGATATAAAAATAACACGTTTCTCCTAAGCATGCTGTTTTCAAACTTCGGTCACGCCTCCCTTGTCAGTCACACCATGTTGAATTATTATTTTTTTTTACATTGTAATGCAGAAATCTTGTTTTTGTATATACTGCTAAGAGTCTGAATGGATCACATTATCACTGTCATTATAAAGTTTATAATGTAGAATATTTGAATCAGTTGAAAATGAAAAGCCACATATTCAGGCAGTGTTTTTTTTTCGATGTAAGGAAAATGTATCATCGAGACACCACCTTATCGAATTTAAAACGTACGTATTGTTACGCCCATATCCAGCACCTATGCGTGGGATTGCATAGCCCTATGCTTCTGAGTAAAGTGTAATCAATAAGCAACCATGACCTGATGTAATATTTGTTTCCTTTCCAGTTGTATTAAGACAGTGTTCAGAGCAGTTGACATGACCTCTCCTCCTTTGATTGCTTGGGATGATAATCAAATTCGAACTGGTTTAAAAGTACAAAGTTCTTACTGTTTATAAATGTTATGAACAGTCTTTATATGTACTTCATCACATTGGAGGTAAAGGCAATGTGGTGAAAGCCACGCCACCAATATGTGTGTTTTATGACAGTTTAATCAGGTTTGGTGTCACTGACAGAACAAAAATGTACAGGAATGGCAATTAAATAAGGGACAAAAGGTATCCAATTAAAAATCAATATCTTTGTATTTAATTGGGCTCTTAATCCATGCTTTATTAAAGACAGGTGCATTTAGAGTATAAAGGAGTTAATAGATAAAATACTCAGTACTACATGCACCTAATTAGACTAATCAAGATCTCAATTATTATATAAATGTTCCAATTAGATCAAAGTTGTTTCGAATAACAATTTAGTTTCACAGAATTTAGTCCTTAATCCACTTAACTATTCCTTACCTACAAGTGACAGAGACAAACAAACATTTTTTTCTAAGGCATGTGTGGTTTGACTTTTTTTTTTCAAGCTCCCCACTCACAACTTCACTTCCGACTTGCAATTAGTTCCACAAATGGAACAAATAAATTCATATCTGTGGTTAACACTTGTCCTGTCATATTGGACCTCCTCATTAAATGTGTATAGAGGCGTTAGGCAGAAAAATAAAGCTTGGAACAAAATAGCGGAGTTCATTGGTGGCTTTGGTGAGTGTTCATAGCTAGTACAATTAGCTTGCTTTGTTAATTGGCCAATGAAGCTGGTGCAAATCCTAACACGTAACATTTAAATCAAACTTAAATCTATGTTAAACAAAAGTAGTGTATATATAAATTGTATAGTAGTCTGTAGGCTATACATTTTGATTACGCCTGTTTCTGGACAGTGCATGCCCACAAGTGACAACAGTAGCGGTTGCTGCACGTGTGCATGCACACACACACACACACACACACACACACACACACACACACACACACACACACACACACACACACGAGACTTGTCCTAGGGTGGCTGGTGACTTTCATTTTCTAATTTGACAGAATTAGAGTTCCTTGCTTACTTTTGAAACAAAAATATTATACAAGAGTTCAAACATTTACAGTGGATGTAACAGATGATGTTAAAGAACTTCCATTATCTGCATTATGGCACCATCATAATGGGCACAGGAGCTATTGAGCTCATCCTAAAGTTAAGTAGAGGTGTCAAGAAAAAAAAAATTGATGGGGTTTTGTCTTTACCACGTGAACTGGAGATAGCAGCCCCTTTAGTCATTTCCTTGCATGCTACGATATTGTTTTCTGACTGTTTTAAAATACTACCTCGCCTTTTTTTGGTACCAGTTCTTGTTGCCTGAAAGGATGTCATGTCTGTTTATCAGGTTGCGCAAATCCTTTGTTTGCAAGCTTGTTTTTAATTAGTTATGGCTAGGAAAAAAAGCTAAATACTATGTGACATAAAAGGCAGTAATACTAATTGGAATTTTTTTTTTCAGTAGTAATGAAAGGTTTTGTAGGCGATTAAATATTTACCGACTGTGTTTCTTGTTTGTCTCATTAAAACAAACAAACAAAAAAAATTGCAGTCAATTTCTTGACAATATTATATATATATATATATATATATATATATATATATATATATATATATATATATATATCCGTCTTAAACACATCATTAATTATCTTCTTGTACATGAAGAATGCAGCTTTTATAAACCTGGGGGTGAGAGTCTACTGTAATGTAAGCAGTCATAACCATGTTTTTGGCTTGGTTTTAAGGATCGTGCTTCTAATTGAAGGCTAACAATGCCCCTGTGGTCCGCTTGTTCAGATTGACAGCAACAGACTAAAACTGTTGATCACACGTTCCCTAAAGAAACTCTCTCTCTCTCTCTCTCTCTCTCTCTCTCTCTCTATCTCTCTCTCTCTCTTTAATATGAATATTTGCAGTTTTTAATGCAAGCTTCCATCCCCTGTCTGGCTGGCAGGCTGAGGTGTGCCGGTGGGCGAGAGACGTCTGGGGGATTTGTTGAACAGGCGAGGCTCTGTTTAAAATACCTATAGGATGACAAGTTGCCATTAAAGCAAAGAGAAGAGTTTGAAAGTGTTTGACAAGTGGTAGATCTACTCTTCACTTTTCCTTGTAGAGCTAGAAGCCTGAAATTTTTTACTCCCCTGTTTGAAGCACTAAAAGGAGCAGAATGGCTTCAGATTATGAAATGTGGATGAGAATAAGGACAGGCGGCCAATTTGTTCAAGTGACACGAATTCGGTTCTGTGATGGAACTAAAACAGGGCATTATCACTCATTGTGATGGACATGGTTAGCCTTTGTAGGACTTTGCCAAAGGCTGAGTCAGAGTGCTCCATTTCCCTCTAGGGACAGACTGGCAAGAACCGTGAGAGAGATTAGTGCACTGACGCACACTCAGATGAAAAAAAAATGACACTGATGTTATTCATCATTCCATCAATATATCATCTGAGGCAGTTTTCCTTTACAGCTTCACTTTGCTTTATCACTCACACTGTCTCTCAGTGCCTCATTAGGATGGCAAAGATCACATTTACTGACAATTAGACAGTAGGCCCCATGCTGTTTGTGTGAACCTGATGTCGCTATACATTCACGTCCAGTTTAATAGGAACACATCCATCCCTGTTCATTCATGCAATTCTTCAATCAGCCAGTCGTGTAGCAGCAGAGCAATGCATAAATTCATGCAGATTCTGTAATCTTAGTAACCTTGACCATTGCATGGTTGTTGGGTATTTCACAAACTATTGATTGCACAACAGTCCCTACAGACTGGTGCAACCATAACCCAGACTGGTGCAAAAACATCCCATGATGGATGGTATAGTGGACAGTTGAAAAATGGAAAAGCATTGTCTAGTCTTTTTTTTCCAGTCTTTGCCTGTGCAGCTTTGGTGAGTTTGTGCCCACTGAAGCATCAGATTCCTGTTCTTGGCTGACAGGAGTGGATCTTGATGTGGTCTTCTCCTGCTGTAGCTCTTCTGCGTCAAGGTTTGATATGGTGTTCATTCTGAGATGCTGAGTTGCTATAGACTTCCTGCGAGCTTGAACCAGTCTGGCCATTTTCCTCTGACATTTTTGGCCACAGAACTGCTGCTCACCAGATTTTTTGTTTTTGTTTTTGCACCATGCAGTGTAAACACTAGGGGCTGTTTTGTAGAGGAAAATCCCAGTAGATCAGCAGTTTCTGAAATACTCAAAACAGCCCATCTGTCACCAACAACCAAACCATGGTGAAAGTCTCTGAAATCACATTCTCCCCATATTCTGATGTTTGATGTGAAGATTAACTGAAGCTCTTGACCTGTATTCTATCTGCATTACGTTATGCATTCTGTTTCTGAATAACATTTTGTTATCTGATTCAGCAAATATGCGACCTGCAGCTTGGAAAAAAAATGCTTATGACCAAGCGTCATCAAATATTCATAGCCACCTGACTTTTAACATGTCCCAACCTACTCCACATATTTAAACGACTGACCATTATTATTTAGCCAGAAGGATAGTTTGCTGTGGTAAAATACCATTCTGAGCAAGGCTCTTTGCTGTCCAAATTTGTACATAGTACACATCTGAAATTAAAACATTAATTTAATTCCCTGCTTGCCAAAGCATATTGTTTTCTGATACTGCATACTCGTATTGACCGATTAAATGTTAGAGCACACAGATGTATTCCAGATGTTATTGGTATGCTACAAATGCTCAAATCTGTTTTAATCTCAAAAGCTCTCGTAAATAGGAGGCAATATATGAGCTCTGGATAGAGCACAGCTCATTTTCTGATAAAAAAAAACAAACAAACAAAAAAACAGAACCCATAAGCCCCTAGTATTGCATCAGTAGCTGTTCTCACAATTTCAAAATGACACATCAGTAGTGATCTAACGAATTGAACATTTCTGATCAGAAACTGAAAACAGAAACTAATAAAAAGATTTTATTTCCCCTAAGTAATAAAACCGAGGGCTGAAATATTATATATCTAGTCAGTTTCTGATGAATCTACCTGCAACTACATTATGCATTTCTAGTAGACATGTACATGAAAAATCACATAACAAGACTCAATATGTTTTATTAGCCTACAAAGTCCTTGAGAGTAAAAAACGTTTTGTCATCCAAGACATAGGATTCCTTTCTTTTATCACTGTTGTTTTGACATAAACAGTGATTACAAATCGCACTAATGTCTCTCGTAGCATCTGTGAAATATTTCCCCACAGGCGAGGTTTTCAGTGTTGATCTGACGGTTTGAACATGTCTTTGCTTACTGGAATGGGAGAGCAAATGACACAAGCAGTGTTTTAATCACTTTCTTTGTAAAGTGT
The DNA here is from genome assembly GCF_023375685.1 of Ictalurus furcatus. Taxonomy (NCBI): domain Eukaryota; kingdom Metazoa; phylum Chordata; class Actinopteri; order Siluriformes; family Ictaluridae; genus Ictalurus; species Ictalurus furcatus. The sequence continues at coordinate 31,410,779 of NC_071257.1, read as the reverse complement.
TAGATTGGACACTTTGTTGACCTATTTAGAAATCTGTTTTCTACCACAATTTCTGTGCTTTTATCTCTTTTGGTAAACAAACAAAACCAAAAAAAAAAAAGCCATTTTTGACAATTTCTCAACCAAAACATTTCAGTGGCAGAAATTCAAATAGGCAGGAAGTGTGAAAGTCTGTGCTCAAGATGTTTGATAAACAAAGAGATAAATCCCAGTTATACCATGGGCTGACCCTTGGTATAACTGTGAAATTAAAAATTTTTCTAAGCACCAGTTATACCATGGGCTGACCCCTGGTATAACTAGGTAAGATCTTACAGGACTGATGAATGGGATTAATTTAACTAGTTTGTTGCTAATTAACAATAAGGCTGAGCATGATGGTAGCTATGATCCAATCAGTTCTGTTCGTTTACATTTGTAGGCAGATTCCAGCACTGTACAAGTCACCTTCTGTATCTTTAGTACAAATAAATAGTAAGTTTATTTATCTATCTGTTAATTCCCATTTTATTTCAGTGACTTTTATTTACAGGAACATACCTTTTTTTTCTTATAATAGTGAGGTTTCAATACTGCTTGTGATTCGTTTTCTGCACGGAGAGGTATTATCTTATCCAAGGATTATTTATGAACTTTTTCCCCCTTTTTTCTTTTTAGGTAATCAGTTTAGTTTATCCATTCCAAGGTAAGTTCCATCCATCTATCTTCTACTGCTTACTCCTTTTCAGGGTCACGGGAAACCTGGAGCCTATCCCAGGGAGGCGACCATTCTAACCACTAAGCCACCGTGTGCCCCTTCAAGGTAAGTTATTTCAATAAAATGATTTGGACCTGATGAGCTAATGAACGGATATATTACCTTCTCAGATGAGATTGTGTTCCTAATAAACCAATCAAAAGAGTGGAAACGGAAACCCAATTTAAAAATGCCGCTCTTGCAAACCAAATCATAAGAGCACTGCTAATTATTAACAAGACACAATGCTTGTTTTGAAGCAATGAAGGAAGGAGGCTGTAAGACTATATAACTAACATATTTGGTTTTCCTTTTTGTCATCCCCCATCCCCCCATCAAACATCTTTTATTGACCACAGGCTTTTACGTCTCCTTCATATTGAAATCTGGAATATGTGGTTTTGAGTCTGTGCTGCACTGCAATTTTAACCTTACTCTGCATCTGAAGTTGAAAATGTGGTTTTATGAGCATGTTTGTCTTTGAAAATAGGAAGGCACTGTCAACTCCTGAATGCCCAACCACTTCTCCTCGCCCTTTGCCATCAACTAAAGGGAAATGGATTGTTGGCCCTCTCTTAAAATCAATTGAGCTGTTGTCAGCTCTCTCTCTCACCTCCTCTAAAAGTACCAATTCAGAACACCCTGGGTATTTATGAAATGAAGAAACACATTGCCTCATAAATATACCTAAAGGCCTTGTGCTAAATACAGAGGTGGAACAGAAGATTGCATGTGCTAAACACCTTTCTCTGAATTATACAACAGTCTATTAGTATTCATTGACAGGTGGTGATGTCTTTACTAACCGCTAAAGTAACTGTTTCTCCTTTTAGATCCCTGTGTCCGAGGAACATTTTACACAATGTCACATTCTGTCACGACATTCATTTACTATATTTATCTTCATTACCATCTTATCTTATGATGCATCCCGTGGCCTTTAACAAAGAAACTGGCATTATGTTGGAATATGTCTGAAAACCATAAACGTAGCCATTTTTCATTGTCCATCGGTGCAAAGGTGCAGGCAGCAGTCTTGCTTATTGAAATTCATTGTACGAGGGTAGGGGTAACAAAATACATGACTAATTTTTCATGGCACGGTTGTTGGGAACCATGCCATTTGTAAAAACCCCAGGTTTGAATGAATTCACATAAAACAAATGTTAACAGTGCTGACGGGCTATTAATACAGCAGTGCGTTTTGATTTAATGAGGGAGTGATGAAATGCCAGGGGAGGTTGCTGTACCATGAGGGAGGGAGAGAGGTTTGGGTTTAAACGCTGTCTCTGTGTCATCTCTACTGCCTTCTGTGTTTCAGCTATGCACTCGGTCTCTATCTCTCTTGCTCTTTTTTTTGCTCTCAGAGTGACTAAGCCACGATTTCTGAGTTAACTGTCCTAGGAAAACAACATTTTATGCATCCAAGTCTCTTAAAAAAAAAAAAAGTTTTCTATGACTTGATGATTGATCATGACCCATAATTGATTATTTATGATAGAAGATTTTACCTTAACTCAAAACCAGTTATTTGATTGTGGTTTGGGACATCATCAGTGTTGGTTATAAATGCACAAATATGCAATATGAAATTATGTACAAGGTTGCAAGTAGGGCTGAAAAGTTTCTAATATTTGAATAAGAATCACAATCTTTGGCTTTGTCAATTAATGAAACATAACTGAAGGGCAATTCCCACCCATCATGCTGCGTCACAGGGAAGCGTAAAGAAAAGTGCTGGGAGAAAAGTACTATCCACCCTCTTCCTTATACCTGAGCTCTTTGTCTAGTGTCACTGTGATTGACTCTCGTGCCCACTGATTATTCAAACTTGCAATCTCACTAGGAAAGTGAGAAAACGTTTGTGTTGTGCCACTCGGGGGCCCTTACACTTTATTATAACTTTTCCAGAATTATTGGCACCCTTCATGAAAATAAAAAAAATTTCTTAAACAAAAAGAACACATGCTATTAGTGATCTTGAGCTCAAATACATTGTATTGTTTCATTTATTTATTTATTTATTTAACAAAAATCTTTATTTATTTATTTATTTATTTATTTATTTATTTAAAGTAGTGCAACAACACTGCTGTCAAATTCATTGCTGCCCTTACAAATAATATTTTGTGACTCCTTGAGAGTAATTTTTATGAATGTTGTCAGTAATTATGGAGGGCACTGAATATGACTGCACACATGATGGCACATTTATTTATATATTTCATTTGCAGGTTTGTTTATATTAAACAATTAAAATTTTATTTTGCGTTTATTTATGCATTTTAAGGAATATAAGCTGGGAAATGATCAGTAAATATCTCTTGATTTAATATTTGTTATAATCATTCTAGCCATTCATGTGTCGTCCCAGATGCTAGCAAAGCTGAAGACGATCAGTTAAAGGAGCATGTAGAGAAGCAGCTCAGGTTCCCAGCAATCACCCGTGGGCCTGAAGGTGCAACGATCTCAGAGTCATCTAAACTGGTAGTAAAGGTTAAGCTCATCACAGATGGATGGGACTGACGTGAGTGAAAAGAAGCAGCAAAAATTTTACAAAATTACCGACCAGTTCAGGGCTTCAAGTGCAGGTCAGTCTCATCTGTGAATACTGTAGCTTTGTGTTCGCTAACTTAGCTAAACAAGTATTAAACACAGTTTCACTACTAGCAAGCGTTAGCACTATTACTATCATCACTCAAAATATGCTAAAAGACAGCATTAGCTATTGTATAGTTATAATACTAAGTAATTTAGCAGATAAATATCCAAATTTATTCTTTATTTAAATGTTGAAATTACACATGCAGCTAGGCCAAACAACAACAACACCAACAACAAACACTTTTCCAAGCTATGAGTCATAAAAGGTAATATCATGTTCAATATTAGGATTTTTTAAAATAGATATTGTCATGATGTAGTTAGTATTGTGCTAACAGATATTTAGGTAATTTGGAAAATGATATCTTCCCATTTGTGAGGTTGAAAAAAAAATACCCTCTTATTTTTCACAATAAGGTGGAGAGAGTCAACCTGGCGCTAGCTCTGTGCAGCGGTCACACTACAGGGTCCACCTGAGATGACGGGTAGAGGTAAATTAAGAGAAATTAAATATGCTTTAATATATTTGTATGAAATGTAGCACGGTTAAACCTCAGGCATTTTAAATATTAAAGTAAGTCTAAGAAAAACATTGCCTTAATATGATACATTAATTTTAACTAAAAGAAATTTAGACTCTGTGCTGACAAATTACACCGCAGTTAAATAGTTTTCATTTTCTATCAATGTGGAGACAGATCTGTTCACAGCATACATGAAAAATGGCTATAAAAAGGTGTCTTTTGTTTACCTCTCTTCTGGATTCAATGTACATTTGTGAATGAAAAGTAGAGAGTTACTGGCAGCTTTGCACTTCTGTTGTTTGTTAAATGCTTGGCATATCCATGTAAGCTGATATAAATTAGGATTTCTTCACTACCTCTAGGTTTCTTGTTTATGTTTTTATGAGATGGCCATAGTGTATGCAATAACTAAAAATAGGGTTGTCAGTGGCTTAAAAATTTGTTCTGGGGGTATGGCATGGCCCGGATGACTGTGAGACTCCTGGTCTGAAATTATGTCCCTGTCCGGCCCTGCTAGATGACCAGGGTAAATGATGTAGTGTGCAGTGTGTACTCACTGAAGTAGTCTGCAGAGAGTTTGTAGGTCACTTCTTTAGCAAAGGCCTACAATATATTGGACATCAGAGACACACAGGGACAGCCAAAAGGGCCTCTGGGTAGTTGTAGATTAAAAGACCTTGGACTGGTAGTGTTACTTGAAGACAGGTTGTAATCTGGCTTAGTTGCTTTGGCAAAGGTGGCCAATTTTAAAGGACCATAGACACTTAATCATAGTGGGAATATCACTGTGTCCTAGTGCAAATCATAGTATGTGGCAGATATCGCAACTATAGGAACTGAATTATTCTGCCAAGATTTTTATTTAATACATGCTGTATGGGATATTTAGCACAGTATTTATCATGAAAATAGGTGTTCTGTAATCTTTTCAGTCAAATATCTGATTTTATTTTTTAGAAGTTTCATTTAAAAGCAACATGCCTAGATTCCTACTGCAAATTTAACATCTCTCCTCAGCAAATGAGTGATGGGGCAGTGGCAGTTCGCACATACCACTTTCATCTAGCCTACATACAGCTGTGGAATATCTGCAGTAAACTCCTCTGCCAGAAAACATCTGGGTTATGCATGTAACCCTGTTCCCTGAGAAGGGAATGAAACGTTGCGTGAGCTTCATGCTGTGGTAAGCGTCCTCGCATGTGATCGGTATCTGAAGTCTGTGTAAAATCACAGCTATTTATAGGCCTGCCGTAGTCAGGTGACGTGGCATTTAGGTCAAGGGTGATAAATCAACACTCTGGTTTGAGACAATAGATCACTGTGAACGGGAATATCCCAGGGTGTGCCGTCCAGCAGAGAAATTATCTCAGAGAACCATATATGAGCTGACCCATAAGGCCAAACTGTGTAATACCAAATGAATGTGTGCCACCTAGCCGCACCACACACATCCCTTAAGGATACCCCTTAGATAAAGCCTTTGAGGAGGCGACCCCGCTAGTGGATTGAGCCCCTATGCCCAGAGGCGTAGCGAGATCACGCGCTCATAAGCAACAGAGATTGCTTCCATTATCCATATAGAGATGTGTTGCTTTGACGCAGCATCACCTCTACTGTCACTGCCGAGCAATCAGCAACTGCTCGGACATACGCCACTGGCCGGAGCAGTAGATGTAAATACAAAGAGCCCTCACTGGACACAGTAGGTGCAATTGTCCTCGTTCCTGTGCAAGGAACAGATGAGGGGATTAAGCCTGCAACACTAGTGGCTGGGCAGCAGACATAGGCGCTTAGGAATAATCTGGCCTAGGATAGAGGTAGGCCTTGGCTAATCCAGGGGCAAAGTCAAGGCCAGAGGAGGCAAAAGAGATGTCAGAGCCCACAAAAAGAGCTACCTTTAGAGTCAGAAACTTCTCTGAAGCTGACTATAAGGGCTCAAATCGGGCATCTGACAGACCTTCCCGGACCACAGAAGGTCCCAAGAAGGTATACTGACACCACGGATACACCTTGAGGTTAGAGGATGTTGCCCCACAGAGGCTCCATCAATGGTGATTGTGTGAGGGGATAAAGCTAGACTGAAAGGAAGAACTGATATTGATACGCGCTGCCTCCAAACGCAAACCTCAGGAACTTCCTGTGACTGGGCAATGGAATGGTCTTTTTTAAGTCTATCATCACAAACCAGTCCTCAAATTGAGTCTCTGGAACCTTTGAGCATCAATATTCTGAACCTGTATGTCTGAAGAGTACGGTTCAGATGACGCTGATCTAAAATTGGCTGCATACCCCATCTTTTTTGTGGACCAGTAAATAAGGGCCATAAAACCTCCCTCTCTCAGATAAGAGGTACATGTTCTATGGCACTTTTGTCCAAGAGAGATCTACTTCCTGGACTAACATTGGGCTCTGTATTGTGTGGACTACTGTGGTGAGCACACCTCTGAAACGGGGGGGGGGGTCGAGCTATGAACTGGACCCGGTACCCTTTTCTATGTAGGACAGAAACTATGGAGACACATTTGGCAGTAGCTTCCATGCCGCCAGATGGTCTTTAGTGACGTTAATGTTTCACATTTTGTTGGAGGGAAAACATTAGATATTGTTGCCCTATGACAGCTCGCTGACCAGAGAAACTGAAAACTTGGGACGGCAGGGCTAGGGAAGCCCTAGAGTACTACTGCACAGTAAAATCCCTAGTGTTGGATTAACACCCAGAGTGTTCATTTGTGTGCAGTGGACTTATATAGCATTTAAATTTACATTTATTCATTTAGCAGACGCTTTTATCCAAAGCGACTTACAAATGAGAAAATACAAGCAAAGCGATATATCACGCAGAGAACAATACAAGTAGTGTTACTGTACAAGATCTATTAATTGAGTTCCAGAAGAAGCAAAGTTTGCAGAGTAGATGTGTAAGTGCAATTTAAAAAAAAAAAAATGGGTTGGTTAGGTGTTCACGGAAGAGGTGGGTCTTTAGCTGTTTTTTGAAGATGGTGAGAGATTCTGCAGTCCGGATTGAGGTTGGAAGTTCATTCCACCACTGAGGAACAGTTAGTTTGAATGTTCTCTAAAGGAACCTTGAGCCACTCTGAGTAGGTACTGCTAAGTGTCGGTCATTGATTGATCGCAGATTGCGTGAGGGAACGTAAGCCTTCAGGAGAGAGTTGAGGTAGGAGTGTGCTGTTCCTGACAAGGTCTTGTAGGTGAGCATCAAGGCCTTGAATTTGATGCAAGTGGCTACAGGAAGCCAGTGGAGGGAGATCAAGAGGGGTATGACATGGATTCTCTTGGGCTGGTTGAAGACGAGGCGTGCTGCTGCATTCTGAATCATTTGAAAGGGTTTGATGGAGCTGGCCAGGAGGCCCGAGAGTATAAACACTGTAAGGTGTATATAAACACTGTAGGGTGTAAATTCAACACTCTGGGTGTTAAATCAACACTGGCGTTTTTGCTGTGTAGGGGCTAACTGCCCTAACAACCTCTCATTCCCTGGTACCTCCCTCTGCAGCCCTTCAGGACCGCTTCTTTTGACCTGTTCGGCACTGATCATTTTAAATCGGGCCTACTAGCAGGCTGCGACTGTGGCCACCCGGTCCATCAACTTTTACCCTAAGGTGGATTATTTTCCTTTAACAGCATGCCCAATCATACGTTACTCCTTACTTACATCGTGACATCAGATGCTCTTCTGTGATCTGGGATCTGTAATCAGCCACTAAATGCTCCAACATGGTTCAGCTGTATTATTATCAGAAAACTTCTTTGCCAAGAGGCAAACTGTCAGTTTTCTGTGTATGCAAGTCGTCTAAACAAATGTCGCTTATGAATGAACAGCATGTGTTTGCCTGATGGATTAGCTGACCTGATAAACCCAAGACACAAAACTTTAGGGTTTCTTTGAGAACAAGTAACTGCACCTTGCCTTTTGAACTCACTATTACCAAGTGCCTAAAATCAACCACATTTATCTGCTGTCTCAGTTCATTCTAAAGTGTGGCCTCAGCAGTCTCCTCTTTCTGCCATATTTCTCAAGAGAAATCATTCATTTCTTGTAATTTATTTTGCTCTAATCTTACACTGCAAGTTACCATCTGTAAAGGCAGATGGTGCTTCAGAATATGAAAAGAAAATCACACTCTCCTGTCTACTATGTATTATGCTTACTCTTGTGAGTCTCTGCACATGTTAGGGGGGGTAGGGGGTAAAATTTGGGTCCTAAATGCTAGTTCATTTTTAGAAAGCAGAGATTCGTGCCTGAGAATAGGAGCAAAGTATAAAGATTATTTCAATGTTATCTTTGATTGCAGTGAATTTGGGAGTTCCTCAGTGGTGTCTCAAAATCCTAAGACCAGGAGTTAAATTAGGATTCAGTAGGTGGCATGTCCAACTATATAACATTCCATTCTCCATAGTCTCAACCCAGGGGACAAAGGGCATCTGATATCTTTTGCACCGTTTTCTGGCTAAATCCTTCAGAATCTTGAAGGTTGCAATCAGAGTGGTTATCTGCATGTCTGTGTGCCAGTCTACAGTGGTAAAACCTTTGAACACTGCCAAAATAAGCTTTTTGGTACAAGATATACTGTAGTCATTGGATTGACTGTAGGTCAATGCCATAGGTCATGCCATAGACGCTTTAAAAGTTACTAAATAAGTTTTGCTTGAAACAATCAGTGGTGAGTTAAAAAAGATAATCTTGTACATTTGTATGATCAACTGTGACACTTTTTCTGTTATCAGTCAAGTGACTATTTCCAGTGAAAGTTATTGGCCATGTTTAGTGACAAAAAAAAATACCAGACATTCTAACAAGTACCAGACGTCTGGCTTGTGAGACTTCATTTGCTTTGTCTCTTTCACTGTCAGGAATGTTGTGTGTCTGGCTATCGGTGCTTATGATGGATCTCCTGAAGTGTCTGAATATGTACTGAACAATTGCAGATATAAACAATATAAACCTTTAAACGTTATGGATGAGAAATGATACACTACTTTACTTGTCTGTGGATTCTTGTTTTTTTTGTTTTTTTAACTATGAGCTGCATCTATTTTCATATCATATTTTCCAAAACTCTTTTGAAGTATTTGAATGTGGATAAAATGTATTAATTGGTTTTTGGCAATTTGGCAAGCCATTTTATTAACCTGATTAGTCTAGGGCCCAGATGTACCCCTTATGTTATCCTTCCACCAGCTCTGCAATAGGATTTGTACTTGGGTCCACTATGGCCCAGATGGAATTAGCTGGGGAATGTTGTCTTAAATCAGCAGAGAGAGAGAGATAATGTGTATATGTGCATGCATGTGTGTAATCACCACTGTCTAGTATGCTAGAGCTTTAGCTGTTTATCAGAGGAGGGAGTGTGGGCTTGATTGAGTTTAAATGTGTATTATATCTTAGGAATTATAACCAGTATTTTATGATGATTAGCCTACTTTAAAATGCAGTATGCTGAATGTATTGTTCGGTATGCAGACGTATCGAATAGAGAGCGCAATTTTTTGAAAGATATGACAAGATACCATATCATTACAGCCCTAGTAAATATGCATCATGTCAGATCTTACAACACAGACACTGTATGCTTTATGTGATGCTTTATGTGATTTACATGCTGGGTACCACACAAAGATACAGTACATTGGGAGCTTTGTGATTATAGACAGGCTTGGGGAGTAACGGAATATACATGTAATGGTATTACGTAATCAGGATACAATAAACTGGTAACTGTAATCCGTTACAGTTATGTCAAAAAACAAAGTAATCAGATCACAGGTACATTTTGTAAAAAAATAGGAATACTATCAGGATTACAGTTTATTTTTATGTTTAAAAGCAAAGAAATTAATCTTTTGATTAAATAGTCGTGACTCACATGAGCAACCTCCTGGTGCATGCGCAAATAAATTTTGCACAAAGTAAATTTGGTAGAAATTAGCACAAATTGTTCTCTGAAATACTTTTCTTAGTGTGACCACACGTCCTCTGTTTCAGACCTTAAAAATCGTCCGGCCTGGATTTCTAAATTTGAGAAAATGTCTGGGATTCGCATTTAGTTTCATTATGATGTGCTTATGGTCTAATATTGCACCATGTGTGCGCATATTTGCATTGCTTTAACCCCTCTCTGTAATTACCGCCTTCTCGCACACCAATTGCTCGATTCTAAAAGGCTTGCAGAAACTATTACCCAAATTCCTGCCTAAGTGCTTCCAAAGTGCTGTTGTGTTTGGCATCAAACAGTTGCTTGACAGTAGCAGCAAATAACAGCCGTCCAGAGTCGAAACAGCACCCATGGCCATATAAGGTCGTTTCTAATTTCATGTTATCGCATTGCTTCATATCACATGGTCATAAAAATGTGTAAATGATTGGAGAAGGTACACTCGCAGCACCTAATATTTTATTTTATTCCAAAGACATTCAAAAGAATGTAGGGCATGGGCAGAATGAAACTAATTTTATTTCTATATATATATTTACGTGATGCTCATAGTGTGTCATTTTCAGGGTATTAAAGTCTGCATTCATAGTAACACTGTTTTGAACGCTATTAAGATGCTTAAGCTTTTCTCTTGACTTTATTTACATTTGTGAATTTGAAGTAATCCAAAAATAATCAGATTACATTACTTTCATATTGTGATACTTGGATTATGTTACTGATGACATTTTTATGAAGTAATTTATAACTGGAACTGAATGCATTTTTAAAGTAACCCTCCCAACCCTGAGGTGATGACTGAAATGAACAAACAAATATAAAATTAAATGGGGAAAGAAAGGTGTTTTATATATACCATTTTGGTTCTCATGCAAATTCTTGCCCTTAAACTGTCCAGCACGTTCTTACGCTAGTGCCATAAGAACTTTGTTGAATTTTGCAAGCTATTTCTTTTTTCTTTTTTCTTTTTTTTTTTCAGGAAGGTGATGGTATTCCTGGTGAATACTGATGCACTGTCCAAACAGGTTTTCTTATTGGTCCAAGTCCAAGTGTTCCTCAGGCTCAGGTTCAGAACTGTAGAAAGATCCTTATAGTCTGTCTTCATAGTTTTATGGATGTAAATGCACAGGGATTTCATCCACCACAACACTTGGAATCAGTCTGAGCTACTGTAATGTGACATCAGAAAAGGAAACTCTGCAACTTTAATACAGAATTGGAGTCAGGCTTTCACTTTCTCCTTGAGAAATATCTGCATATTTTCCCCCCTCAACCTCAAACAGGGCCCAATCTATATCAGCATGTGGATACCTGGTTAAGGATGCAGATAGCAGCATACTCAGTACGTCTCCATCTTTGCGGCAGTTGAACAGGATGATTTGTGTCAAAATGATCTCTGATCAGTTATCAGCCCAGCATTTTATGAAAGGCACGGATAACGGATCGATACGTTTATCTTGTGCTTTATTGAGCAAGACATGTTTTATGCACATCTTCTGTAAAGGGCAACACTGTGGGTGTTCTTTCCAATTTGTTCTTCCAGATTGTGTGCAGCTGTTGCAGAGATGAAACCACGAACCACCATTCTTTATGTATAACTTGGACGTCAATGACTCTCTTCACCAAATCATAGTCTTTGCTAATCAATACTTAACTTTTCTACACTTACTAAGCTTCATTAGACCTTTTCTCAAGTTGTTTTATCTTCTCTCTCAAGTGTTGAAGTTTTGTATGTGTTCGTTTAATCCTCATACCCACATGCATGTCTGACAACTTGGACTGTCTTCATCTAGTTGTGTGTATCTATAAAATCTTTGTCACCTATGATGCAACTTTGCTCTAATCAATACTTAACTTTTCTTCACTTACTAAACTTCATTAGATCTTTTCCCAAGTTTTTTTTTTATCTTCTCTTTCAAGAGTTGAAGTTTTGTATGTGTTCGTTTTATCCTCATACCCACATGCATGTCTTACAGCTTGGACTGTCTTCATCAAGTTGTGTGGATCTATGAAATCTTTGTCTCCTATGATGCAACTTTGCTAATCAATACCCACATGCATGTCTGACAGCTTGTATACATAGTACCCTCTGTGATGTTTATCATCCAAATATGTTATACCATTCTTATCTGTATAGAACCCTTATGTATGATATCTTATTATGAGATTTTTATGAATAAAATATAAAACGATTCAGCCTATTTTTAGATGCTTTTACACATTTCGAGTTTTTAAATGTTCTTATTCTATAGATAGGAAATTTAGCTTCTTTATAGAAATATATTTTGATTGCGTCAATCATTAAATAATGATTTCAATTGGGGGGGGGGGGGGGGGAACTGCCATATATCAAATATCTGCCAGTAAAACTACAGCCCCTGTCAGAAATTATGGAACCACACTCAGAGGATGGCTTTACTTCATAGCAAATAAACAAATCACAGATATGACACAAAACAATTTTTGTTTAACAGCTGAACATTCGGGCTTCATAAAACATACCACAAACAAATAAAATTTAATTGTTTCAATTAACAGCATATTTTTTCAGATTAAGTAGAGGAAAATTGATGGAATCATCAAAAAAAAAAAACCCCAAAAAAACCCCAAAAAAACCAAAAAATCACAGTTAGTACTTTGTTGCTCCTCCTTGGGCTTTTATAACGGTCTGAATTCTTTGAGGCATGGACTTCAGTGATGAAAAACAATATTCTTCTTCAAGCTGGTTCCAACTTTCTCGAATAGCGGTTGATAGATCAACTTTGCAGGATTGAGCCTTGTCATGGCCTTTCCTGCGCTGTAGTAAGATGCATTATCATCCTGAAAAATGGCTTCATCATCACCAAACCTATTTTCTGAAGATGGGATGAGAAAGTGTCCAAAATTTCAATGTAGACCTGTGCATTGACTGTTGAGGTCTCCCCTGGTCCTTTACATGACATGCAACCCCATGTCATAAATGAGTGAAAATTTGATTGTTTCCTTCAGGCAATCACCTTTATGTTTCATTAAAAATGGCACCAGACATCATATGGTGAAAAAATTCCAGCATCGTCTCCTTGGCCAATGCAGATTTGTGATTCATCACTGAATATCACTTTCATCCAATCATCCACATTCCATGATTGCTACTCTTTAGCCTACTGTGACTTTGTTTTCTTCTGTTTAGGTGTTCGTGCTGCTTTTCGATTGGCTTTTCTTTATGTAAATCCCATTTCATTCAGCCGATTTCTTACAATTCGGTCACAAACAGAGCTGCAACAACTAATTGATAAAATTGATAATAATTGATTATGAAAATCTTCATCAACGAATGTCATTATCAATTACTAGGTTTGCGCAAGGTACGGGGCACATTTACTCATTGCGTTACTTCTGTTCCCAAAACATGGTTTGGAGAGTAAATCCTAGAGTTGTGTCCCAAATGATGTACTATACACTTACACTATACATTATGTACTCTAGCGTCTGGTGTACGAATTTTAGAAGGGTAGTATCGTCTCAAATGGAACACTAACCTGAAGTATAAGCCATCTCCCAATCAATGGCACATGATGTCAAACGCACGTAACGCTGCTAGCTTTAGAGTCAAGGAAAATACATTTCTTCAGTTTACTGTTGATGTCAGCATTATCTTTTACGGCCAACAGACGGAGGTGTAATCGTCAAGTGACGGCGGGAAAAAAGTGTGTGACCTCCAAGAGCTCTAAGGCAGGGGGGAATTTTATATTAAATGTCATGGAGAAAACTGTAACCTGCAAACTTTACAAAATTTAGCTTGTGTAGCATGGAAGCACAACAGTGATGCACGAGCACAAACTTGTGTTTATATCCAAAATGCTCCACTGTGTGCAAGGGGTTGGGAAAACTGGTGCGAGTTGCTTAAAAGCATTCATTTAATTCAAGTTTTTTTGTCATTATATGCTGTATTTGCACACTTGCAGTATAAATTCTGTTGCTTATTATAACTGGAGTGATCTGTAAGTGATCTATTAGTAACGAGGCCGTGTTGCTCCTTACTCGCAGTGTAGACGCGGTGATAAACAGGGTAGTGTGAGTAAGATCTGTAATGTCTAATTAAAACTCTATGATCAAAGTAAACATAAGTAAAACAATATGCCTAAAGGCAATGAGTAATAGAAACCACAATGTGCAGTGAAAGTGATATTTTATTATTTGTTTAGGACTGCATCCATAAAAAAAAAAAGCACAAATACTTATATATAAGATAAACTAATTATCTATCTATCTATCTATCTATCTATCTATCTATCTATCTATCTATGTCTCAAAATTGGACAAACAATTGTGTTAATGTAAAGTTTTAGTCTGAAGTTGATATTTGTAACACTCAGTTTAAGGATTTTATTTTAAATACGAAAAAATGCTACTGAAAGTTGGTTTTCCCCTCATCCGATTAATCGAAAATAAATCAATAATTGGCCGAGTAATCAACGATGAAAATAATTGTTAGTTGCAGCCCTAGTCACAAACACTGACTCCTGTTTCCACCATTTGTTTGTCATTTGTTTATTTGTGCATTTTCTATTTTCAAGCTTTATTGCTTTGAGTTTTCTATCCTGACGCTTTGGCCTCTTCCTTGGTCTACCTTGGTTTTCCTTTTAAAACTTTCCCATTTTGTACAGCTGACTGGGAACAACCAACATCTTTTTTTTCACCCTCCATGTTGGATTTCCTTCTTGAAGGAATTGTTTTCGGTTGACAACTCCCTGTTTCCTTTCAAAAAGCAAAGGTCTGTGAGCACTTTCTTTTAACTGCAGACTAATTAGCATTTTTAGACTTGTTCAGCTATTAAACAAAAATTGTTTTGTGTCATATCTTTGATTTGTTTATTTGCTACGAAGCAAAATATCCGGGTGAACATCCTCTAAGGGTGGCAATTCCAAATTTTTTGCCAAAAGGGTTGTATTACACTATTTCAAGCCTGAAATTAGTAAAAAAAAACAAAAAACAAAAAAAAAACAACGACAAAAAAAAAACGTCTCAATGTTTAATACCTTGTTAATGTTACTGATGTCTTAATGCTGAAGTGCATGGCTTGTTTACATTAACTAATGTGTCAAACAATAATAAACCATTAATTTTAAAGCAGTAACACTTTATATTTCAACTGACCTTACTACAACCCTTAACCCATTTTCTGTGCTTTATATAATTTGAGAATTTCCGTGAAGCTGCTTTTTGACAACATTATTAAAAGTGCTATTCAAATAGAATATAATTGAATTGATTGAATGTTTGCTTAGTTCCACATTCTCATAGCTGCTTTTTTCCTCGACCCCTAGTGTGGTGCTATCAGGGATAGACTTGCTCGGTTGAACAGAGCTGGTGTCCGACAGAGACTGATTGCTCAGGTTTAGTGGTTTAAGGGATGTGCTGCTCTCTGAACTACTCTCATCACTTCACATCATTGGAATCTGCGGCTCTCCGCTGTCTGGAGTAGATTCGAAGAGCTCATCAGAAGTGTCCAGAATTAAGACTTTCATCTCAAAATCAATAGCATAATTTAGTCCACCATGTTTCTCTTAGGCCTAAAAGACTATTTCAAGATCCTGTAATATATCAGATCTCTGAGGAGCTGTACTACAAATGTCTGAGCTGCTGTTCCTCTGAATTGAGAGGACCTGCTGAGGTAATTTGGGCACTTTATGAGGATGCCCCCTGGTTGGTTTGCCGACCCAGGACCCTCTGGAGAGATTACACACACGTTGTTTTGTAGTTACTACTTAGCAGTGGGGTACACTGTTCTAAACAAGCATATCTTTGACTAACACCTGGTTTGTTGGGACTCTTTATATAGAAACCATAAGCAGACAAGATAATAGACAAAAAGGATAAGGTTTTGTGACTTGAAATTTCACTCAAACATCCTACTGTGGCTTTTTTGTAAGATACATTTAAGCGGTACATAAATCACAGCAAGTGGTAAAATAGGTCAAAGGAAGGTGATGCTCTAATAAATATTATTGAATGATGAAAGGAGGAACTGGAAGCACTAGATAAAAGCACTGTTGCACAATACATAAAATTATGTTATTTTGGCAATTCACATCTTACTCGTAATACTTTGAAAGTTCTAAAACTGATATTCAATTCAATTCAGTTTTATTTGTATAGCACTTTTAACAATTGTCACAAAGCGGCTTTATAGAAACATTAATATATATATATATTTCTGTAAAGGCACTTTGTGACAATGACCATGTCTATAACTCACTCTATATTATATGGCCAAAAAGAGTCATTTCTGAATTCATTATTGTTTAAACAAGCCTAATTTGTTGAAGTTACTGTTCAGTGATGGTGACTTGAGTGCAAAACTGTTCATAGCAATTGCAGTCCTTAGGCTATTGTAGCAGTTGCGGTCCACTGTAGCGAAACTGTTTGTAGGAATTAATTTATGAAAACTAATGTACGTGCCTGCTAGTAATATTTACTAATTGGAAACACAGAGATGGAGGGTACCTTGTTACTTCAAGGCCAGTCCCTTTTCTCCATAATCATGTATAATTTAATCTCCTTTGATAATGTCTGTTATTGCAAACAGACAGCAATGTGACCTTCCATCCATTTCAGTCTGCAATTTGGGTGTTTGTGGGCATCATTACCCAACCTACCAAAAGAGCCATCTTCTCTTGCTGCATCAATACTTAATTCCCATAAATAGAGAGTGACAGAAAAAGGCAAAGCCTTTGCTGACTGAATATTCAGCATCCAACTCTACAATTATTATAGCTGTTCACCCAGAGATCTAATGCTTTGTTTCTTTTTAAATGTCAGGTGAGTTTCTGGTCAAGCTGTAAATGTTAATGTATATTCTAAGCAGACAGTGCTGTGGTGTGAATGTGTAACTACAGGACAATGAAACGTTCTTTTAAAAACACAAAGCTATGGCCGTATTTCGTAGAGGTCACTTCTATGGGTCATTTGATTCTATCAGCAGATGTACTATAGGCTGAATATATTTTCTAGCCGAAATCCCTCCTTCAGCACATCTCCTTTGACTTATAGAAACAATTAGAGGGTACACGGCTATGAATAAAATTAGCAGCTTACCACCATGTATTCCCTTACCCTTTGTGGTAGATTCTTTTCCTTTGGCCCTCAATAAAATAAATCATTTCCTCCCAAGTACTCAACCACAAAATCTCTTTTGGAAAATTAGGCTAGAGAGAAGACACCACTGGCTGCTTAAAAAAAAATCATATATATATATATATATATATATATATATATATATATATATATATATATATATATATATATATATATATATATATATATATATATATATCAGAAAAACAGCCCCAAAACATTAAAGAGCCATCACCGTATTTAACCGTGGGCATGAGGTACTTTTCCATGTGGCTATCTCTCTCTGTGTGCACCAAAACCACCTCTGGTGTTTATTGCCAAAAAGCTCTATTTTGGTTTCATCTGACCATAGAACCCGATCCCATTTGAAGTTCCAGTAGTGTCTGGCAAACTGAAGACGCTTGAGTTTGTTTTTGGATGAGAGTAGAGGCTTTTTCTTGAAACCCTTCCAACCCAAAAAACTTGTGGTGATGTAGGTGAGTTCAGATTGTAGTTTTGGAGACTTTTTGACCCCAAGATGCAACTAACTTCTGCAATTCTGCAAATCTCCAAGGATCACACTTGGAGATTTTTTGGCCACTCGAACCATCCTCTTCACAATTTCCAATTTCAAGTTGACTCATAACATTTCCAGTTGACTGGAACTTCTTAATTATTGCCCTGATGTCAGAAATTTTCTATACTTGTGCAATCTTCTTATAGCCACTTCCCATTTTGTGGAGCTCAACAATCTTTTGCCGCACACCACGGCCATATTCCTTGGTCTTACCCATTGTTATGAACGATTAAGTGAATTTGGCCTGTGTGTTACCTCATATTTATACCCCTTTGAAACAGTAAGTCATGGTTGAACATATCCCTGTTCCTAGTCACCCAGGTCTACTAAAAAATGTAAAATATCAATGGGAATATACTTCAAATATATTTTTCTCATATGAATTCATGCCAATAATTGTCGAACACCTCTATTTAACAAATCTTTTTTTTTTAGGATAAACCTGTGTTGCGTTTGCAATTGTTTGATATCCATGAGAGCAGAGTATTTTTGTGAATCTTTTGAACAAAAGCTCAAAAGGTTCAACAATAAAAACAATTTTTCACAGCCTTCTTTGCTCATATTTACCAAGGGTGTCAATATCAGTGGACGGCACTGTTCGTGTGCATATATATTAATTAAACAAATTAATTAGGAACACTCGTCAATCTACGATCCAATTATAATATTTATTGGCTTCCAATGGTTTGTCTAAAAAACTAAATCCTATTCATGCAATTTTCATAATTTTTAATTGACCCACCAAACAGTTTTAAAAATGCAACCCACTTAAATCTTGTAAGTCGCTTTGGATAAAAGCGTCTGCTAAATGAATAAATGTAAATGTAATGTACTAATTTGTCGACATTTCACAAACCGCCTAATTAAATAATTTTTTTTAAACTTTATGCCGTGATTAAAAAAAGATAGCATGAAACTTCATCTACCTTGAATCGAACACTGTCTAAAAAATTGTTGTAGGAGACAAACAAATCACCTAATTTTAATCTTTCAGCAGTAAAGGTTTAATGAAATGGCCTGTATTTAGCCAGAATAGTTAATTGTTAAATAGTCATTTAACTAGTCCATTAATTTTATCATATCCATCTGGACTTGGTTATTAACAAGATTCTGAAAGTTTGTTTATAAGGCAAGAGGAAAATGAAAGAGAAGAACCTTCAGCAAAGGAAACATCTGTGTGGATCTATCATAAACAATACCCACTGACAGGTCACCTCTAGTTTTTGGCCTGACTTTGCAATTACATGATGTATGGGATCTTTGAGAAAGCTTATACCCCAACAACTAAATGTTCATGTATGATTGAATAAAAGAGGCTATGACAAAAACAATCCAGGGCCAAGGAAGACAATTTTATCTTCCTAATTAAGGAATAATATACAATACAAAACACTGTGCGGCTATATAAAAACAATACACGCTGGTGTTGTTTGATATGTAAATACACTGAAGTGATTTGTTTTTATATAACAGCTCAGTCTGAAGCTGTTATTCCAATCAATCCACAGTGATTTGCCAATGAACGACACATCACGCGTTTTAACTGTTAATAGCTACAATTAATGCCGTCGAACGTCCATGAGACAAGTTAGTACCTGTTATCACTTGTGCTATAGCAGCTATCATTCAAGCAATCATACTGAGAAATCAGAAATCACCTGTCCTGAACACTTTCCTGTGCCAGGAAACTTACTGATTGTTACAAAGTGCTGACGCCGGAGAGCTTGCTGTTAAGAGATATTTGTGGTTTCTTTTTTGAACAACACAAGTCCTTTTATTATTAGCCATAGCATATGTGGAGCGTCTGAAATACCAGCCCCGATGGCTGCACGGTTACTATAGGAACTCTAGCGCATTAATATAAACCTATCATTTATGTTACAGCTGGAACTATTGTCAGAGCTGCTGTTGTTAAACACGAATCCACATTTTCTGATTTGAGAATTCAACTGCACCATGGTAACCAACATCGTAAAGAGCTGCATGTTTATGTGCAATATCTCTAACACGCAGTTATCACTGTGCAGCAGTATCATCTAAAAATGTTTATATAATCTACGAAATGCAGAACTGTAAGCAGAAGTTTATCCACAGGCTTAGTGCTGTAGCTACTTCTAGCTCATCACTTTCTGAGAATTAGGGATGTGCTTTCTAGCAAATTTTTATTACTCCAAGAGAAAATGGGAAGAACCTGGAGGGGGGAAAAATTTAATCCAAATAGACTTGTTTTTATTGTAGATCTCTTTAGTCCTTTGGTATGCATTGAGAGTATAGAAACTTACGTTCAAAGCAAGTAGGTGGTAACATGAGTGTGTGACAGGGTCGCACAAGCCCCGCCCCCTACAAATCATGATTCCAGACTACAGGGGCTGCTGTAGAATAACCAGTTCTCTCACTGAAAAATAGCCCAAATAACACCTTATGAGCCAAGTTTAAAGAAAGTGAGACGCCTAATTACAGCTTGCCGAGTATGTTTCAGTGCATCACCCTTGAAGGGATTTCTGCCCCCATAATATTTTGGGCCAAAATGTGGTTTGTGCGTAAACATGAAGTCACCAAGAAGAGAGGATTTTACACACACACACACACACACACACACACACACACACACACACACACACACACACACACACACACAAGCAACTCAGGCAATTAATTTTTCTGGCAGCTAATTATACAAAAAAGATGAGGTAAACACATTCAGTAGTAATTTTTCAAGGACTTTGATATATCGTAATTACTCAGTAGACATTAGCAGGAAAGACAGGATGGAAAAGAGAAAATCTGAAAGAGATGACTGGTTAATCCAAAGGCAGCACTAGTTCATCTAATCTATTTAGTAGCCTCTAATCTAACTCAGTGGGGTGTTAAATTTTAAAAGGTGTCTGGAAGAAAAAGGGGCTTTTATTATTTCTTTTTTTAAGAAGAACTTTGGGTCCACAGAGTACGGCACTTCAGTTACAAATGGTTCTGGTGTTAATCCATCCTAAGAGACAATCCATGATTGCAGCTGGGAGTGTCACAGTATTTTTCTTCCTCCTTTTCCCTTTATTTCTCTCTCTCTCTCTCTCTCTCTCTCTCTCTCTCTCTCTTTCTTTCACACACACACACACACACACACACACACACACACACACACACACACACACACACTCACATATATTCCCAGTGTAAATCTCTGATTCTCCTATTCTGTCTCTAAACATGTTTGTCTTTCATTCTCTGCCTGTCCGTTATTCCCTCTGCATGTTCTTCTCCTTCGTATTTCTTGTTGACTTTGTGTTTTTGTACTCCGAGAAGATGAACATTCGAATAAACATCTAATACAGTCTAGTATATAGCCAACTTATTGCTGCACAGTAGTCCTAGTTGTAATTATCACATCAATCACTGCAAATTTGCTTTAATTTAACAGGTTGGCTTCCACTCATGTTATTCCGCAACTTATAAAATAGCACTTGATCCAGCACACTCGACAGTCATTAACTTAATCTAGCCATGAGGTAATAAATCAAGATCATGAAATCATAACATATGCACGGGATATAATATATTTAATCATGCTTTAAATGAACTGTTTGAGTTGTAAAATTAATTAAATAACGTACCTGTGGTTTGAAGGATAAAATGACTAAGCACACATATGTGATGCTTACAGCTTAATTGAGGTTAATTTAGAATACTTTCCCTTAAACAGTCATGTGGACACATGTTTAGAGGAGTCTGTGAGACTCGTGTTGCCTTTGCGTGAGCATCGAGTATGCTTTCATGTTAGTTTAAGCTCCTTTCTCTGTCCCAAGAGCTTCATATCTGACTGCCCACTCTCACCAATATAACGTAAGCTAAATACAATCGCACTCATACCTTTTTTGTTTGGTCTGAGCGATCACAGTACTGATGCACACCCCTACTTTCCAGGCTTTACATGGTATTACATCAGGATGCATGTTATACAGAATGTGGAATATAACAAATCCCATTGCGACATGCGTTTTCTTCTCTATTGACTTTACTCTGTTGTTGCTTCACTGTACTAATGTTTTTAATCAGACACCTCAAAAGGTGTCAGCATGTTCTAGGATAAGTCACCAAGATGTCATCATCCTCTTCCCATTAATGCGCTGTTTTCTTTTCCAATCATTTCCTGGTGAGGCCACTCATTTGTCACAGTCGTAATCATAGTTGTCAATCAATGGCTTGTTTTCACACATGAAATCTTCACAAATTATCAAAGTATTTCTCATATAAAAAGGCCTGAGCGGAAAAGAGCTTGTTATTCTCATGTTTTCTTTCTTTCTCTTACTGCTTGTCTCACTTTCTCTGATAAGTTCAGACTCCTTGAGAACACATTCATGTTAAAGTGAAATGATTATTTTGCGAGTGCTGCACACTCATGTGTTTTTTTTCTTTTTAATTTTGCATCTTGGCATCCTGTCCCCATAAAAACCAGTGTTGGTTGTCACAAAAAATGAAGCTTTTTCAAAACCCTGCTCCACACTTTTGTTGTGTTCACGTGTACGGGAAAAAAAAAAAAAAAGCATGGTTTTGAAAACGTTGATGTTACTACCGCTCGATACGCAGCTCATAACATTGTTCTTGAGTCGTTGGACTCGAGTAAGTTTATGAGCCAGGTTACTTTATCGTCATGGAGTACAACCTCCATGGCACTCCTCAAGACTACACATTATGCAGATAGTGCAGACATATTCACGGATATACTACGGATAGGATGAAATACTCTTGCCAGCTAATTGGTTGGCATTTCAAAACGTTAATGTAGACAGACTGTTTTCCTCTTTTTTTTTTGTGATCAGACGGGTCAAAAACTGTTTTTGGAAATGCATATACGTGTAGATGGGTTTCTCTGGTTGACATAATGACAGCGCAGATTGCATGCCCCTTTAATTAAAGCGATAATCACTATGGACGTTGTTGGCGTTGGTTGAAGGATTTAAGCCTCTTTAAAGCAAGTTTGTTTATGTACTTCATCAAGAGGAATCAACATACTGACTGCCAGATTCATTAATACTGTGCTGTTATTTCAATGGAAAAATGTTGATAGAAACTGTTGATTTGCTGTCTACACATACACAGGGGGAAAAAATTAGAGCTGGAAGAAATTGGGAGAAAATATATGCATAGTTTATAAATATTTTATAGCTATATATATATATATATATATATATATATATATATATATATATATATATATATATATATATATATATATATATATATATAATATATATATATAGTCTGACCTTGTCCTCTGTTAGTCTCCAATCCAGTAAGGATTTTCAATTTTGTATTTGTTTGTCTGACCTGCACTGCTTTTCTTACCGCTCTTTGGAAAATACATGCTAATAGATATATGGTAATATTGTTACGCATTGCATATGCTATTACAGAATACATCCACTTTGAATAAATGGCCCTTTAAGTGAATCTTAATGGGTTATCATGGCTGGGGTCATCTCAGTCTCGGATTTTACGTAGATAATTATTTTACCCTGCCTTGCATTATCATTATTAAACTGTAATAATGAAATATCTGGGACTCTTTGTACAAAAAACTGTATTATCCGCAATCTGAACAACATAATAGACAGCTCTGTTTGTGAGTGTAATGCAGATTACTTCGGGGGGGGCCGGGGGGACCTTTGGATAATTAGAAAGGATATAATTACAATAGTGGCCAAAGAAACACAATGATGAAATGGCAATGAAGCATGGTAAGCCTTCAATAATGCATTGTCTTCGTGCTGCTACTCCAGCCTCTACTTTTTAAGATTTCATATCAGCGTCTGTATTGCTGCGGCACTATTTAACAGTGAAATTAAAATTAGCACTATCAAAGCAAGTTGGAGTTTTACTTACTTTGATAATTGCTTCTGAGATGGGAGGGATAAGGGCAAAATTAAAATGTGATGTTGGCTCATTTTTATCTCAAGCCATTTCATTAAATTTTCAAGCCAGTGGTTTCTCTAAGCTTTTCCATACAAACCCACTTGAGATTTCTTGAATATCTGCTTGGGCCTTTCTTCTTCTTTTCAGTATTCATGCAGTGCATTAACATGCACATAAAATGTGTGAAGGCCATCCTTGTGTCCTCACCTGACATCTTTTAATGCCCAAACTGCATTCCAATACTACAGAGGAGATGTGAAGGGAACAGATATAAAATCCGGATGTGTTCTTGGTCTTCCCTTCATTTGTACCGTTTTCAATTTTGTATTTATTTTTTCTTGTCTATGTATTGGCATTGCAGAATCCCCAGGTTTATTTATTTATTTTTATTTAAAATGTATAATTTAAAAATAAAAAATAAAATGTACTTGGTTTAAACACAGTGGTCATCTTTGTGTCATGGCACACAATACATTTTGGTTATACAGCTGTGTACTGAAACCTCAACATCTCGGCTCATAATGGTCCTAGCTCCTTAGAACACATAACAAGGTATATGGTAAATAGTCTGCACTTATATAGCGCTTTTCTCCAAAGCGCTTTACACTGTGTCTCATTCACCCATTCACACACACACACCCACACCAATGGTAGGAGAGCTGCCATGCAAGGCTCTAACTTGCCATCGGGAGCAACTTGGGGTTCAGTGTCTTACCCAAGGACACTTCGGTATGTGGAGTCACGTGGGCCAGGAATCGAACCGCCAACCCTACGATTAGTGGACAACACGCCCTACCACCTGAGCCACAGCCGCCCTTATACATATATAAACATTTTGTTTTTATATATGATAGTATTTCATTCTATCTGTACATATGTAAAAATTTTGCACATTGCTCTTTCTTAGACTTAGGAACTTAAGTCCAAATGTAATGCTCAAGATTGCTTACAGTTCCACTTTTAGGGTCAATTTATAATGAGAAGGTTTGAGCTTCCATTATTTACAGATCTAGGGCTAGTAGAAATCTGGGGAAAAGCCTGCTTTAGTCATGCGTTGTGAGAAAAGAACAGATGTAATATAAGCATTACAAATAATAAAAAATGAACAGTATTTTACAGTGATAGCTCTGTTCGACACTGTTCATTTGTGAAACACCCAACTGAACACTGTAATTACATATTTGGATCAAAACTATTCACGCATACCAACTCAAAACTGTAGAAATAGTGGATTATGATTATGTTTAACAATAGTCATGGTCCTGCAAACATTCTGGCAGTTCCACTGAAGAACACAGTTTTGCATCTTATCTAGTGCAGATGTTGTTTCCTGGAGTCTCCTCCATCTAGAACTGTACTTTATAATTGAATTGATGAATGAATGAATAATAATAATAAGAAGAGGTAGAATGACCTTCAAATAACTTTGTTTGCCCATGAGGAATTATATTTTAATATATTGTTACGATGTTTAATAAATAGTTCTATTAGTTCAAAAATTATTGTTTTTAGATTGGCGTGTCTAAAGTGTCCGTAGAGTATGAATGGGTGTGTGAATGTGTATGTGATTGTGCCCTGCGATGGATTGGCACCCTGTCCAGGGTGTACCCCGCCTTGTGCCCGATGCTCCCTGGGATAGGCTCCAGGTTCCCCGTGACCCTGAAAAGGAGTAAGCGGTATAGAAGATGGATGGATGGATGGATGGATGAATTGTTTTGATTTGTGTGGTGTAATTAAATTTTATTGTGTGTGTTTTGTATGTTTTCTTGGCTCCAAACTAGTGAAGTTCTCCCACCAATTCAGGAGCCATTGCTCTACAATCCACTCAAGATCCAACCTGAATTCTTTCAAACTCACTGAACTCAAACACTTCCCGTGTTCTCCTCTGTCAAGTTGTCGGCAGAGACCGACGCAAGCGCAGGTTAGATTTTATCGAAAAATCAAGGTCATCAATCAGCAAATGGTTTAAACTAGACAAAGCCAAAGAGCAAAGTATCAACAAAACAAAGTCAGAACCAGGAATGCACCACATAATACAACCAAGCAGCCTGGAATCATCACTAGTAACCCTAAGAGTGAGACTTGTGAAGTGTGAATGAATTTCTGGGTCATTTATACTGCATGTGTAATCTCAGGAACAGTGATCAGAAGTCATATGAAGTCAGGGTGAGTGGCAGAATCGTGTGATTCGACTGACATGGATTGTAGTTATTGTTGCCGATGGGGAATGGTGTCCGTTTCAGCCATATTATCTTGCAGTGGTGAATTTCGGGATTTGGCATTTGAGGTTGAAACCAGCTGTGGCATACTTCATTCCCACCAAGCCCCTCCCAAGAAGCTCAGTCTGGGAGCTGATATTATATATATATATATTTTTTTCTGCCTCTGCGACGTGGGCCTGGATGATCACGACGTGACATCCCCATTACCCAATGTATTTAAGCAGTTCAATCATTGGTGTTCTTTGCAAGGTTTTGACTTTCATTCCTGATTGTAATTCTGAGCATTAGTTGTTTTTCTTGACTTTGACTTCCCTGTATTTGGTCTGGTTTTCTTCACATTGCTCTGTTTGTAGGATCGATTGACCTTGGCCCGTTTGATAACTTTGTCTGATGTTTTGGATTGTTTAATAAAGATTTGACTTGCTCTTATGTACACTTGCCACAGAATGCATTACAAAAAAGCCAAAGGTTGTTAAAGGTCTTTTTTTTCATGTTTAAGAAAATATAAATATTAAGGAAATGTTAGTAGAACATCACAGACATTTCTGGGCCTCCTCTGGGTCATATTAAACCAGCTCGGCTGCCTGCTCCTCAGCCCTTACGCAGTACGTGTCTTTTATCAAGGCTCCTGATGGCAACGTTTCCTGCTACATTTCTCTTACTATTAGTTAGATTTGCAGTTACACAAATTCACTGAAAGATATTGCCTTGTTTACGTTTTCCTCCCATAGTTGGCAGCTCACAAGCAACACAAAAGATTTGCATAGAAGCCGTATCCATATTGCATATTTTACTTTGGCTTTATTATAGCAATTAAAAAAAAAAAAAAACAACAACTCAGTTGTAGCTAAGCAGTCATATCAGATTCTATTTATTTATACATACTGAATAAAAGTGCTAATTGGAAAAAAAAAATCCTATTGCAAAATGCAATAAAACAATGCTCAATAGCATCTCAAACACGTGTAAGTTTGTTCCCCATGCTAGCAACCATGCTACATATATGCTAAAAATTATTTTTCCAAGTCCGTTCTTTATGTTTCTGGACTTCAGAAACACTCTATTAATTGTTGGAGGACAGATCTTAGCTGTAGATTATGTGGAAAGCTCACTGAGGGTGGAAAAGTATTTAGTTATTTATTGAGTCTATTTATGAACTGTGATATGGTATTATAATGAGCTGTGATAGCTGAGTGTGTGTGTGTGTGTGTGTGTGTGTGTGTGTGTGTGTGTGCATGTTCTTAGACCTCTATGATGACCAAATGTCTCTAGAGCAAAAAGAATACATGTCAGTTTTGACCTTAAAGACACAGAGGGTTTTCTTTCGAGAACTAAAGGTAAGGCTTAGGGTTAGGTTTAGGCATATCGAATTTGTCTGCTGTTATGCAAATGCATAAGATATACCTTACATATATACTAATACCAGTATGTATGATGAGTATGTATATTGAAGTGAAGTATTTGACAGACAGTATGAACGTGAAAAGCTTGATTCACTTTAAGCTGTTTGTTCAAACCCCCTATGCCCCCCCCCCCACAGTGAGACGAAGAGCATTTTCAGTTGCCCCTCTTTCTACCATGTAATCATGTTCAGAAATACTGAACTCCTTAACTCTCTAATATGAGCGCATCTCCCTGCTGATATAACATATATAATATGATATAATTTAATATAACATATATGCAGTGCTGCAAAAGTCAATGATTTAATTTATGGTTGGAGATATTGATTGAGTTTCTCCTAGTTTAATATATTACAATTGATCCAATTTATAGTTCTGTCTTTTAGACATGACACAGTCAGTGAATGTAATCACGTAATAGCCACAACTCATTTTTAGTTGCTTGTTGCTTGTTGCAAAAAAAAAAAAAAAAAAAAAAAAAAAGGCATTCAAAAGTTTATAAAATGGATAATTTCAGTTCTAAAATCTGATTGGCTGAGCCACATTCAAAGCCATTGTAAAAATCCTCCATATATTTACACCTGTGGCTGCATCACAATAAATGCATTCTCTATTAATGCTTATTATTAACTAATAAAAGTGTTGCACTGCAGCCGTTGTTCTCTCTATGGAATATTTGTCTGCTATATTGCATAACCACGAAAGCTTACTGTTAACAAACTTCATTTTATGCCAGAAGAATTGTTTATTACAAATAGTATTCAAAATTATTTAAATTATTTATTGAATACTGGAGTTTTTTTTTTTTTTTTTTTTTTTCAAATTATTTTTGTCCTGTTTATCTGAAAGCAATAAGCCCCTCGAGGCTGCACTTTACACTGACTTTATCTTGGCTGAAGGATTTTACTCTGCTTCACATCCTCAAGTGGATTATTGCTTTAATATACTCAATTAAAAGTGCAAATCATCTAAAAAATACTCTCTGTAAGAGGCACACTTTAATCAACTTGTATTTACTACAAAAGTATACACTCTTATATTCACTGTGTAAATTTAAACATAAAATAAAAAAGTCACCAAAGAGTCCAGGAAGATAAGCAAACATTAACTTCTTCTTCTTCTTCTTCTTCTTCTTCTTCTTCTTCTTCTTATTATTATTATTATAAGAAAATGTACTAGGTACTCATAGGTACTAAATGTTTCCTTGGTGTATTACGTACATGTGGGTAAATGGCACTCGGCCACAATATCTCAGTGAAGTCTTGCCAGTCTGTTATGTTCTGAGCAGTAAGTGTCTTGACCTTGGACTGTGGTTTATTATTCTGCTTCTGAATCTCCTTTGTCATTGTTTACTTCAGTACTCACCCTGGAAAATTGTCTCAGACAGTGAATTTGCACTTGTGTTTAAAACTATTATTCTGGTTCCTCTGCGCAAATAAACCCTTGGCAGATGGAGCTGAACCTAACTGTTGAGTCTATGTATTACACATGCACTTGAATTTTTTGTTTTTGGAAGATTGGAAGACAGATTCTCCTTTCAGAGAACTTATTGAACTTGGAAAATATTGTGTGAATAAAAGAAGCAATGCCGTGCAAGTTAGAGCAAGAGGACGGAAGAATTGCAAGAAAGTGAGAAACGAAAGCCTCTCCGAGGCAGACGTGTGGATCTGATGCAACTGAGAATGTGATCAGTATATAGTACTCAGATCTGTGTGACAGTTACAACATCTCGGCATGTTTAATTCTGCTTTTACCTCCAACCATACATCCTGTATGCTCTCCCTCTCTCTCTCTCTCTCTCTCTCTCTCTCTCTCTCACCAACAGAGGTGTGGAAAAGGTATTGTAGTGGAGATGATTTCATTTTGATGGTGCAGTGCTCCCAGGAGAAACCGCCTATTACTTGCAAATTTTTCTTCAGTAGAGCAAAACTCTGAAGTAGGTAACCAGTGAGGTCAACCCTTTCATTATCAAGGGCACAGAAATAGAGCAGTATATCTATTATCCTGGGTAACTACAAAACCCACAAATCCAGATCCAGACTCAAATGTAAATGAACATAATTTAAAGCAATATGTCCGGTATCTTACTATGCCAGTGGCGTGCTGTTGTAGTTTGAGTTCAGATTTGAGTAGTGAATTTCCTGCTGTGGTTCCCCTCAGAGACGTTGGAGAATTAATTGCGGCATTTATGAAAGTACTGGAGAAGCTTTAACCACTCCTCATTAGAGTTTTCTAGTCTTTGTTGGAAAGTAAAATGGTTCTCTTTGTGTTATTAAAATCCCTCTGTTTGTAGTAATCCTTTCAAGTGTGTTTCTAAGCAGACTAATGTGGGAGGCAAATTCATCTTAAGGAATCTTATAGATGCTCCAGAGTAATGCTCAGAGTTCAGAATTTGCTTTTTAGTCAACACTAGCTGCTGCTATTAATGTGTGTGAGCTCTTTCGGGGGTTTTTTTTTTTCTATCTTTCCGCAATAACAATGTATGCAATGCCATGGATAAGATATCTAATTACAGTTTAAACGTTAATGAACATAATTTCATTGCATAATTTATGTAGATGAAGCAAAGTGGATGCGATATTGCTGAAGATTATTATGTGGTTAGACTAATAAGCAGTTAAAGTTTTTATTTGTTCATGCTAACTACTCCAAAAACTTTAGCTAGCTAATTAAACTGAACTGAAACACTAATTTTAGTTTGATGGATATAGTTACAGTAACCTATAGTACTCTATATAAATAAAGAATATTTATGTATTGACGTGCATTTCGTGCCCATGATGACTTTAGGAGCTGCATTTCACACTCTTATTTTGCTACACATCAGAACATTCTAGATACAGACACTGGTGGTTTTACAACTGATACAGGTTGAAGACCCCCTACATGTAAATCCATGTGGTGTGTACCTGAATATAAAATCCATGACTTGAGGGTTCACGAGGCATATGCCACTGTGACGAATGTGAGTTGTATTCCTAACATAGGTGAGAGCTGCTCCAGGACCTTAGTGGCATAATGCCTAACTGCAGACTCAATGGGTACAGAATTCCAGACAACATTATCCAAGCAATGAGGGCGCCAAAGCAGTGAAGTGCATTAGATCACTGGGCGTGTTAATGGAGTTAATGAAAATGGTTTGGTCAAATCAGAGCATTTGGATTCATCAAAAGCGTTGAGGCATCTTGGCACTGAATGTGAAAATACAAAGTCACTTAAAGTTCACTGTCAAGCACCACCAAACACTAGGGCCTGCCCCAAGTATTGTAGGCCGACTGACTATATAACTGCAGAAGTACAGTCGCTACTACAGAAAAAGGACATAAGCGTTGTACATGATACAGTATGTATGGTTTGGTTCATTTTAAGAAAAAATTCTGATTTACTAATATTTTAGTCAGAATACAGCCTATTTTGGTTCACTCTGGGTTTGCCATTCCATTAAATGTGCATATCAGATGTGATATGTCTGCTGAACAAAAATAATTGGTTGTGACCTTACATGAGAACAGTGCAATCTCTAAGATACAGGAGAATTCACCATTGTCACATCCACAGAGTGAGGTACTCTTCCCTTCGGATTAGCAGAATCAATGGAGATGAGGCAAAGTGTGTACGAGTCGATTTACAGCCTCTGCAATGCCATGATCTGTGCATACTCTTTTACCTGGACAATTCCCTGCTGGGTCCCAACAGCAGGTGTTGAGCCAATCAAATGTTCTAATATTGCATGTGGAAGCACTAGTACTTAGTCAATGAAAAGAGTCACTTGACTCCTTTGTAGATGGTTCAGTGGCATCTCTTGTGCTATTCATGCCTGCTTGACTGTGAACAGAACAGTCTAAATTATGTGTATAGTCATGAAAGGTCGGTGAAAAGGCATGAAAGGCATTTTGCACATAACATGCTAATGTCTAATTAAGATGCTGTTTTTTAATTTTATTTAATTTAATTTTATTTTATTATGCAACTCCAGTACTGAAACTGGATATGTTGCATTGGACACCGTTTCAGTGTCGGCTGAATGCTTATCATCTATCAGCCAGATCACAAAAGCAGGTATCCCCTGTAGTGTGCATACCCTGAGGCATTGGTCCAGTGCAGGTTTTATCCTTGCAAAGAGAGAAATTGTAATAATAGATGCCTCCCAGCAAGGCTGGAGGGGCATGTAGTAAAGCATGGAGGCAAAACAAAGGTGGAAAAACGAAACTAGATGTCAACGTATTAACATTCTCAAAATGAATGTATGTGGCTTGTGCTGCAACATTTTCAGGAACCCTAGAAGGGGTCAGACATGCACTATATGGACAAACATATGTGGACACCTGACCATCACACACATATATGCAGTTGCAGATTAATGGCTATCCACTAGATTTTGGCGCATGGCTGTGGGGATTTGTGCCAATTCGGCCTCAAGAGCATTAGTGAGGTTGGGTACAGATGATGAGTGAGAATTCATCCCAAAAATGTTCAGCGGGTTTGAGGTCAGAGATCTCTGAAGGCTATTCAAATGCTTCATTATCAAACTTGGCAAGCCATGTGTTCATGGACCTCACTTTGTGCAAAGGGGCATTGTTATTCGGGAGCATGTTTGGGCTTTTTAGTTCAGATGAAGGGAAATCCTAATACTACAGCATACAAACACATCCTAGACAACTTTGTGGCAACAGTTTAGGGATGGGCCACATATAGTTGTGATGATCAGATGTCCGTATACTTTCGGCAATATAATGTACCAGTGCAGACTAACACCAAGGTGGCGTATTACATCAACCTCTAAGAGTGCAAGCAGTGATGAGGTTGAGCAAGCAAGCTCTGGAAGTGGACAAATAACTGTCTTTAGAACTGCCTTAAGAGCTTGATTTAATCAATTCAGTTTCACAGCAGTCTTGTACCAAGGGAATTGGCAAAGGACGCTCAGCTAATGTGAAACAACAATGAAAGAACAGAATTTGAGCTGTTTGCAAACAAACTTGCCGTCTTACATGGTTTATGTAGAAGGAAGAGTCATACGCTTTGGCAAGATTGCATGATTGGAGAAATTGATAGCTGTATAAATGTCCACTGCTACCAAGGCTGTGGATGATGTTGCAGCACTTCCAATGGTGTTAGCCCCATTCTGGCTGAACAAGACATTGACATTAATGCTACTGCCAGGCCTGCCATGCCCATTACTTATTAGACTGGTCCTGCATTCCCAGATGTACAGGACATGGCATACTGGCATACTAGCAAAGGGTCAGCCACATTGCTGTTAGTGTGCCCAAAAGTAAAACCAGAAGCTTATGTATGGTCTACAACTGAGTGGAGGACTTCCAGGACAGTTGAGTACCTCAGTCATTCAGGTTGACTAGAGTGGTCAGAGGATAAGAGTGACTTTGGTGGAGACACTTTATAGGTGCCCATGTAGGGTCATGGTCATGAGGTGACAGCTTTGCTATTGGAACTTGGCAATGAAACAAGAAAATTTCTGATAACAAATAAAATTCTTTTTTTCCCCCCATGAACTTGTTAGTGTACTACATGGAGGCCATGGTGTATTGGCAAATATCCAGTTTCTTTGCAGCAAAGTAACCCAGTAGTTGGTTTTCTGTTTGCTCATAGATCAAATCAGCCAACCAATGGGGATGTTCTGCATTGTTAACACATCAACTCCAGAAGCCCATTGCCCTTTGACTGCTGAAAATAATATCCCAGAATGCACTGCATGAAAAATGAGTGAACTATGAAGCTCTTACTGGTCTCCAGAGAGAAATGAAACCCACTGTAGGGGCTTGAACCAAGCGTGAAATTTCCACATTACGAGGCACTTCGCTGGAGTATTTCTTCAGCCTTCTTCTTCCCATCTCTCCCAGGGCAAGTCTTGATAGTGCAATGCCGTACTGAACATGTCCAACATGCCAAGCTTTTTATAATGATGTAATTTAGTGCCTCCTTAAGGCTAAACTATTGGTCTCACCCACGCTCTCTCAGTCCAATACAATGCGTATCTGGCAAGAATATTGCCCTGCAACCTTTTTTAGAAGTTGGGGCATGATAAGAGGATGGTGGAGTGTGCTCAGCCATTTTTTTCCCCATTTTTTTTATTACACATTTTAGCAGTGTTGGATCTAAAACACCTGCTTGCTGAGAGATCAAACTAATAAGAAACAAATTTTTGCTTTACTCTTGGAATGCAAATATTGTTGATAGGTGAGTTTGCCATGTTAGCACTTCTATATAATCTATTCCTTTCAAATTCACCCTCCCTGTCAATCATGAATATATTTTGAATTGACTGCTGAACTGAAAGTGATTAACTCTGGTTGTATTTGCACTTTGATTCACTGTCCAATTCTGTAGTTTGAGGCATCCACAGCAGTGGAGTGAAGCAGAGCAAATATTAGCACTTTGGTGACAGAAGTGTGTTCCAGCCTGTTTCCCTGAGGAAAAGGAGTGTTGGAGGTCTCGTCTAAGAGCTCAGATCTTTGAGTATTGAGCTTGATTCTTGCCACCTTGCTATAGGTCTCGTCCACAATACCATACCAACCAAGACTTGTGACAATATAAGCTAATAATCTTTCTCCAGTGCTACCCACTTAGACGAGAGCGCTAACTGTTCTGTCAACATGTTCTCATGGATGAAAGCATCTAAGGATTCACACAATGCAATACGGATGAAAAATGAGGAACAGTGATGATAAGGATGATGTATAGGGGGTCGTACAACTGAGTATACAAAGCAGCTGAGTCACTCTAATGATAGTATTACCACACATTTAGCATACGATGGGAAAGGAGCAACTACACAGCAGTGTGAGATCAGTGCAGAAATGTACAAAAAAAAAATTCATAGTGCATGCTAACTAGATAGGATAGTAGAACAGTGTTTTAGCAAACTACTTCAACCATTATGTGATGACAGTTAAGAAAGAAAAAAAGTTTAATAGCTTGTTTTATTACCCCAGCTTGTTTTCACATAGGAGAAATTTGTCCTAGTGGTAATTGGCCAGGTGCGCATTACATTACGCATATTAAATAAAAATCTGCAGATGGATTTAACAGCTGCAGGCGGTTCAGTAAGCAGTGAAACTAATGATTTCAGTTCGTTTCTATGAACAGCCTTAAACAAGATTTGCGCTATTTATCTAACAAAGGGATGCAAAATTCCTTTTTTTTTTTTTTTTTTTTTTGACATTTTTTATTTATTTTTTGGTTGTTGCATGTAGTCAGCCACAATCGCTAAATGCACTGAATGAATCTGTAGTCCAGATAGAAAGCAGAGTTGAATATTAGCAATGCAGATACATTGAAACTATTGAGATGTTTCAGAAAATGTGCAGCTGAAAAGAAATGAAAGGTTAGCACTGGTTAAAATGTCGGTTATCGCTCAGATCTTGTTGTGTTATGTAACAGATGGCTTCGTTTGGCGGTTATTGCGTTGTAAAAGCAGGGTTAG
Organism: Ictalurus furcatus; assembly: GCF_023375685.1. NCBI lineage: Eukaryota > Metazoa > Chordata > Actinopteri > Siluriformes > Ictaluridae > Ictalurus > Ictalurus furcatus. The sequence goes on along the minus strand of NC_071257.1, from coordinate 31,376,316 downwards.
AGAAAATCTGCTAGTTCATGATACCTGCGTTCTGTGGAACTCTGGTTTTATCTATCAATAAGGTGTTCTGTCCACGTGACAACCCTTTCCCCACCATTACAAAACTTGAAACGGGTAGTAACATGAAAAGTATTGACAGCAGAGAGTTTCCACCCTTGATGTCGACCAGGGATCAGTTCTTTGGGCTGCTCCCAGGCTCAAAAACAGCTCTTATCAAACATCCCAAACCCTGAGTCCAGAAGTGCAAAACTGACCCCAAAGACACGATTTCTACAACTGAAGGCAAGTTCCGTTACCACAGACAATTCTCAGAGACGTCACTGCTAGCTTCAGTAGGAAATACTGACATGTCTTATGACTAATTTTAATATTTTAAAATATCCGTGGAACTTATTGAATGGATATTCAATTCACTTCTAGGAGAAAAAGGAAAGAAAACAAACAAACAACAACAAAAAAAAAAACCATGCGTGATGGAATCATAAATATGGTGTAATCAAGTATAATTGTGTTCTACTGCAGTGAAGCAATCAGCACACGTGTTTGTGTTTGACAGATGTAATATACAAAAACAATGAACATAAATATTATATTCACAGCAAAAGCATGCCTAAATGCCAACTTTACTGTATGTCAGTTTAATATTTCAGCCCAAAGCCCTCCAGTAGCAGACTTTATTTAATAGTCTTGTACTTAATGTTACTGAAAATGTATTATCTCTCACTTGTCCTGTGAACCTCACAACTGCCTGAGAGCCCCCAAAGCTTTTTTTCCCCCACCAGCTAATGCACCTCTAACTTTCTGTAACAAAGTATTGCCAGATTTTGATGTTTATTATTTTTTTATTTCTTCATTTCCATCCACCTTATGACAACGGCTTTATAGTAAACCAACAATATGGGAGTAACGTGCATGTTGCCTTCAGTCTGCATTACTGTAGCTGCTATTTTAGATGCGATGTGAATCAGACCCAGAGCTAAGAGTATGCCGATGCACTTTTTAAGCTCAATGGCAGTATTGACTTCCACCTTATGGAATAGCAATGAGCTGGCTGAATTTTAAAGCAGTCTATTTGTCTTCATGGTACTGGTGTGCTGCTGGGAGAAATTTTTGATATGGAAAGCATGTGATTAAAGTTTAATTTACTCGTCTTTCTTAATATTTACTATAGAAAAGAAAAGTTTCTTTGTCCTTCAGCATTAAACAAAAGCTGTCCTGTGTGAGAAACAGTACTGCGTGGCATTACAAAGGTGGTGATAGTTTCACGATGATTGATTGCCTTGGACAGTGTTTTGTCCTGTGACCTTCACAGTCATGGATATTGGTTTAGCTTCAATATACACTCATACTATCGCTCTTTCTCTTCACCTCTCTTTTAATCATTCTCTCGCTCTCTTTTACACTACTCTCTCTCTCCCACTTGCTCTTTCATTTTTCAGCACAAGAGTTTTCCCTTTCTCTCTTATTCACCCCCCTCCCCCCCTTTTTGCTCTGGGCACTGCTCTGCTTCTGGTCGAGGCTCTAAATTAAACACCCGCAAAGAGTGAACTCATTTTGGCTGCTCTCCAGATGATCTAGCCATTCCTCTGTGCCTCAGTGTGGAGACCTATCTCTGTATGAGAGGTGACCACAGCACCTGTTCACTCACTAGAGTTTCTGTTTAACTCCAATTAAGCCATTGTTTATGGGCCTTCGATTCTGGTGCAGACAACCAAGCTGCGCTGCTTGAACACGACACGATAACACATTTCTGCATGGAAGACACATTAAAGATTATGGGGAGATTTCAAATGGGATTTATCCTAGCTGTGTAAATCACAGGTGGTTGTTTTAAATCCTTGAGGAGGGGCTTGAGTCATGGAATGGATGTTTTTGGTTGCTGGACTGTTTCCCAACTCGGCAATGACATTTAAGGTGTTTTAAAGAATCCAGCCAAAGCTGCTCCACTCCCTGCTTAGTGGTGGTCGTAGTGGATGAGTGGTTCTCTTTCCATTATTGGATATGATCGAGCAAGGCTGACAAACTGTTCATTGAAATAGACAGACAGGCATTAGTAATTCTGTACCTAGATTTAGCACTTTTCCAGCAAACAGTGCGGCATGTCAGGGCTCTGTAACAGATCCAAGCCCGGGGCTATCCATATCCAGGCTGAATGCATGTGTCAGTCTTTATTAATATGAAAGCTACATGTGAAAGTTTGAAGAGTTTCACTGGATGTTATCAGTTGGTAACTCGGTTTGTAATACGAGAAGTAAAACATGGGACAGAACGAACAGCGCACAGTCGAATTCACAGAAGCAAACTTGGACATTATAGCGGCTCATGCAGCCAAACACAACTGAGTATGCCAATACTTTAACTGAGTAACTTTGAGAGCAAAGTTAATCAGACAATGCAAATTCCAACAAAGTTTTCTCTGGCTGAAACTTTGTATGGTATTCTGCACTATGCATGTAGGGCACTCATAATGTTAATGTGATGTTAAATCCACCAGACGAATAACTTTTGGAAAAGAGAAAGACAGACATTCACTGTACTATTTGAAGATTTCTGTTCTGGGGAGAAGTGACTATAGTCAGAGACATCAAGTCGGACGATTCTGTGCTGTTGATTGTTATCGCTCCGTCTGTGTAACATGGCTTAGCTCACAAGGTCCCTGGGCAAGTGAGACATCCAAATTCATCACGGCTACCTGGGTATGGGACAAAATATGGAATCGCAATTAATTTTGATTAGGTGGAAAAACACTAAGTGCTAACTCATTGTATTATATAAGGAATATCGCAAGACGGTCCAGTAATGTGTGAAATTCGTAAGCATCAACCAAACGACAACCATCAATCGAACTAAAGATAAACATTGCACATGTGTAACTGCTGGGCTTCTATGTGCAGCAATTTATTCAGCGAGACATTCAGTGAGATCTCGACTATTCTGCTCATAGTCGAGATCTCTAAACTCAGGCGATTGCGCTGTTTTGATAGCAGTTGTTTTGAAATGCAAATGAAATAGAATGAATGCTGCTTATAGAAATACTTAACACACCTCATTTAAATCACAAAGGCTTTGATAATGAGCCAGAGTGTTAATGTGAGATCGAGCACAGAAAGCACTGTGCATTGACTTAAGCATGTTATAAACAAATTAAAAACAAAAGGCACATTTTCATCCCATGATTGTGAGTTTTTCATATCTTAATTTCTCAGAGTACAATTCATAGTAATGTAAGCAGAGCTGGTGCATCCTGGCTGTTGTGGACGTCCACCAGTGAACAGAGAACAGCCGAGTGCAGCGAAGAACAGAACGGAAACCATGTTTGTGCATGTCCTCATGTTCTCTAATGCGTTCTGCATCCTGATGTTGTTCACTGGCAGCACTTCAGTGCCTTTTCAAATGTGAATACTGCCAATATTTTTGCACCTCAACACTACTGATTTACAGGGCCAATTTGTAGAAATACAGAAACGGAACAGAGACTCCTGTGTAATTTTATAACGTGACTTTGTTTTTTTCTCATAAATAGGTGTTTTAGATAGGCATATATACATGAGGTATAGGCCAAGTTCATAACCTGACGCTTAATGCGTAGAGTTTCATTCATGCTGCATGTTGGGAAATAAACCAAATCGGCTGAATTAGAGTCAGGTATGGCAGCAACAGAAGGCGCTGAAGAGTAGTCTGCAGCAGATGGGAAAGGTCAATAAGGAGGAGTACGAGTGCTCAGTGATGACCCATCTGTTGCCCCATTGCAGCTTGTGTGTGTACGCTAGGCTTGTGTTATATAACAATTTTATGGTCTACACGATATTACACTGCCACAATATCCAGTGTGATCAACTCTAAATACATTATACTACAAGACCTGACAATCAGTACGTTTACATGGACAACGATATTCCGATATTAACCCGATTAAGACGATACTCTGATCAAGAAACTAGCATGTAAACAGAGATTACTGATGACCTTAATCCAACTAAAGTCATACTCGAAGTAAACACAAATGGAATTAAGACGTGTGGAGTATTCCTGCTTTAGTCGCATTATTGACGTGCGTTACAGACATGTACACACCTTAATCACACTATTAACGTCGTGTGAGAGTTTTCACCGCATTTTGTGACAGGACACGATCACACACGGCAGTACTCGACCGTTTGACGGCAAACAAGAGAGCACGGCTGCGTCCCAAACCGCGTACTTACCTACTACAGTATATAGTAGGCGAGATACATGTGTTTCGGCTACTATATAGTAGGTAAGTACGCGATTTGGGACGCGGCCCACGGCTTCAAGCGGTCGTCTATTTGCACGTATAGCATGACAAATAATTACCTGCACTTGAAGCTTTCGTAAAATTAAAAATAAAAACACCCAAAACTGTTTACATTACCATAACGAAGACCAACTGTATGTCGATACGTGAAATTCTGGAGGGACGGCGTGGCACGGGGACGTAATGACGTGTGTAACACGTAAAACCTGAACATGAGAGGAGTATTCTATAAGCGACTCATGTAAACACCTTAATCAGAATATTATCTTATTCAGAATAAGGTCAGTAATTAGATTATTGCCGTCCATGTAAACGTAGTCAATCTTTATGCATTTTTCGTACGAGCTCTGAAGTTTAACACCATAATACGCTAGTACGAGTGACTGAAAAATACGCCAAAAAATCAGTCTTTTTCTCCCCCAATAAACGGGTGAAGAGCCAGTCAACTTATGAAGCTGGAATGATTTGCTCATCTGTCTTGAACTTGAACTTAACGGGCTCCCTCGCTTTCTGTCAAAGTAAATTAGATATTGGAATGAAATCTGTCTTTGCTAATCTAGGTAAGTATGTAGTTAGTATCAGTTACCTACTCTCACTGTCCACTTTATTAGTCACACATGCACGTTTATTCCGAATGCACAATTTCGCAGAATGTTTCGAAGAACAAAAACAATGGGTGAGTGACGGTTCTGTGGGTGGACATGCCTTGCTGATAACAGAGGTCAGAGGAAAATTGCCAAATAGGTTCAAGCTGCCAGGAAGGATATAGTAACTCATATAAACACTCTTTACAGCCGTGCTGAGCAGAAAAGCATCTCCGCATACACAAAAAAATCGACCCTTGAGGTGGATGAGCTACAACAGCAGCAGACCTCATTGGGTTTCACTCCTGTCAGCCAAGAACAGGAGCCTGAGGCTACCATGGGCACATGGACACATTCTCCATCGATCTCTCTCATCAACACGGTGTTTCAGCCTGCAAACCCTCTGCCCACAGGATGTTTTTTGTTTCTCGCACCATTCTGTGTAAACTCTAGAGACTGTTGGGTGTGAAAATCCCAGGAGATCAGCAATTTCTGAAACACTCGAACCAGCCCATCTGGCACCTAGAACCATGCCAGATCAAAGTCACAGAGATCACGATTTTTCTTCATTCTGATGTTTGAGCTTAAATTGGCACTCTTTCAGGTTTTCCGCTGAAAGAGAAAAAAAGGATGAAAGTTTTGATCCAAAAAGATCAAATAGACTTAGAGCTAGCTGTCAAATCTAACCCTTTACAAACGATGTTAATGCTGAATATAATTAGAAAGTGATTAAATACAGTCTCCTGCGTAGGTCACTGCAGTTGCATTCAAATACTTTGAGCAGCAGAACAAAGCACGTGACTGTCGTGGATATTGGACATCCGATTTGTATGTTGTACTGTTATTATTTCTGTAGCTTCTGACTGCACAGCTAATAATACCCCTCCTTAAACTGGAAATGGTAGACATCCTCGTTTTCCCGTCTTTTGTCTTTTTTAGGCTAATAATTCGGTATATTCTGATTAATCAATATTGCACAAGCCTAGTGAGGGAACGACTGCATAGTGATAACAGGGACTGACTCGTTCGGTGGACGTTGCACAACATGAAACCTAACTACGATTGGCAAATAAAAAGAATGACGTTCTTTAATTAATTTTAAAAATGTGCAAAATGCTGTGATATAAGAGAAATAAAACACTTCAGATCGTGCTGTTAAAGGAAAATAATGAACTTTGGGGTTGCATCGTCACATCACCCAGCGTGTCCTGTTGTGTTTTCTTCCAGTCCAGACCAGTTCGGTTCGCTTTTCCGATAGCATTACAATTTTCTACTACTTAGTGAAGTTTTCTTCACGTTTGTCGATAACTGAGTCAAACTGCGTCTTAAACCACCCCACCAAGTCTGCATGCTATCAGTGAAGAACTTGATGTGATTTGAGGTAAATATTTACTGTGTGGGCTGTGAAGTGGTACATCTAAAGGGTGTAGCATCAACACAAACCACTCTGCCTGCAATTGATAATTTTATCCCTGGAGGGGTTTTTATTTATGTGAACTGGAGGGTGGAGAGAGCAAGGAGAGCGTTAGCCATAAGTAGGAGGGCAGAATTCCTGCGGCGAGTCTGTGAACTGTTGCATGACGGCATGGTAATTTAACAGGGCAGTGCACTGAGACTTTTCTCCCACATCTCCATCATGATGAGCTGCGCTATGGGCCTGATTAGCGTATTTAGCATCTTCCAACAGTGTGTGTGCGCCTTCTGCTGGCGCTGCCTCTTCCACACATGCTGTAATGTGCGAAGCAGGAAGCAAGCGTGTAGCTTGTTTATTGAGGTTAATTCACCTACTATCTGTTCTGAATAATATCTGAGATTAGAATGAGTGTGTCCCAAATGTAGTATATTGAAATGAGTATCCCAAAGGTACCCGGATGGTCTAGTATTTCTGGAAGATTTTCGAAGTGTGGATACACGGATAATGTTGCGTATAATATTGCCCACAACTCCTTGCTTGAGGGAGGGAGGAGGAATTTTGTGACAGTTTTGCCTGGCCGGATTCAAGCTACAAACATGGCGGATGAGTGTAAAGTCGGTGATGCGTCCTCAGTATTTAAGATTAAGCACTTCAATGTCAAGCATTATAAAAGGAATGATGAATGAAGTAAAGCTGAAATGTGATGAGGAGTTTGTTTACAGTGACACAGTGTGTAACTAGGCAATGACGTTCTCTTTCGTTACATGACGTGTTGACATTTTGCTACACACTCAAAAGTATGTTCTTTTTCTCCACTAAAGGAGTACATACTTTTAATGCTTAGTATAAGTAGGTGAATCGGAATGCAGAATAAATCACAATATGGTATAAATAGAAAAAAATGATTATGAGCTAACACAAAACAGCTGGAGATAATTAAGTGACAGGCAAATGACAACAAGGGTGAAGACAGAACCAGGAAGTGAAAGCAAAGCCATGACAAAATAAGAGCACAGTCTGAAGGAATTTGTGACACGTGCTTTTGAGTTCTTGCAGTGGTGCTGATGCGGTGTACCCGGCAGTCCTGACTGCTGACTGTAATACATCTGGCGTCCTGTGGAAGCATCAACCCTCCAATCTGGCACTGCTCAGTTTAAGACACTTTACTTTTATGCTTAAATCAACAGCCATAACAATCAGCAGCCACTTTTAAAAAGCTCTGCCATTAGACTAGAGTGTTTTTGGTCATGGCAGATGTAATAAAATTCTAACATTTTTAATGGGGTTCAAATATTCAGAAATGTGACGTCAAGTGCGTCAGGTCGCAAGCTGGGAGGAAAGCGAGAAAAACAAACAGTGAGGACGAAGTGCTGGTGAAAAATCTGTCTTGTTTGAATGTAGTGAGTGAATCTGAGGAGGTTTATGATGATATATCACTGCTAGTTATACAGTTGGTTAGCACAAGCAACTCTCTTGATTTTCTGCATCCAAAGCTACAGAGAAGACAAACGACTTCTCTGTGACAAATCACCTCAGACCAGCTGATTCTTAATAATGCTGCGAAGTCTTATCAAGTTCTTTGTTCCCATGTTTTCCTGTTGTTCTGTGTTACTTCCTGGTTTAGATCCACCTGTTTTCTCATGTATGAGTATGGGTTATCCCTGTCTGTATTATCAATGCCTGCCTGTTCTCTGACCCGTGCTATGGACTATTGCAGGGGTGGCATCACTACTCCAAATGATTTTCCACTTCTATAGAAAACCACTGCTAGCTGGTACTTGGTAAATGGTCTGCACTTAAATAGGGCTTTTCTCCAAAGCTCTTTACACTGTGTCTCATTCACCCATTCACACACACACTCACACAACAGTGGTAGCAGAGCTGCCATGCAAGGTGCTAACTTGCCATCGGGAGCAACTTGGGGTTCAGTGTCTTGCCCAAGGACACTTCGGCATGTGGAGTCACGTGGGCCGGGAATCGAACCGCCAACCCTACGATTAGTGGACAACCCGCTCTACCACCTGATCCTCAGCCGCCCATTTACTTAAACTGATGCTACATGCATATCATGCATATGCCCTTTATGGAGCCAAGGTCTGATTATAATACAATAACAGAGCACAACCCACCTTTTAATGAACATCAGAGTAGTGTATTTCGACCCCACACTCTTCATTTTGCATTTTGCTCCTCAGGCAGGTAATAACAGCAAGAAAATTAGTTCACATAGTTAGATAGCACTAATTCTAAAATATGTTCATGTTCCGCAAAAGACTGTTTGTCACTGTAGTAAGTGTTTGCTCCGCGAAACATTTTTCCAGCAAGCCTTACTTACTTTATTTGAAGCATGTCATTTAAGGAATGTTCTTATAATCGATTCAGTGTACAGAGTACGTGCATTTGTCACTAAAATATTGTATTGAAATATTGAATATTAAAGTATTGAAACGCTGATTCAACACGCGATTATTAAGCACCAGTGAGCGCCAAGGTGCGATTAACCCTTTATCGCTCACAGGAGATTCCCTTTAGCAGAAATGGCCCTGTCTCTGCCCCCCCTCCCCAACTGAACTGGAAGTTTTGATTGGTTTTTCAACCGAGTCAGACGAGCTCAACTGAGTCAGGTAGTAGGCCACCAGGATGCTCTGGTGGTCCTGAACAATTGGATTGCCCATAATAAACACCACACTGAGTGTACACACTTCCTCGGGTCCTGCTTCTCCTCATCACAGGGTCAAGGTTCAAAAGATTTTCTAGGGGAGAGCACTCACAGTGAACATTTGCTTGAGGAGGGCTTTTGATGATGTGCAATTGAGTGTTTAGAAATTTGTGAGGATGGTGCCACATCTATGCCACAGCACTAGGCAGCTTTTACCTATGTTAGTACCTATGGCCCTGACAAAAATGACCAGCTTCCCAGAGGATGTATCTACAATAAAGATTTTGGGTGATTTGTTAGCCTTGTTGGATGTGATAGTTCCAGTTCCTGCAAAACTAAAGAAAAGACCTTTACATTAAAAATCCTGGCTGGCTGATTGACTGAATTTGGAGTCAAGGGAACAGTTGTGTAAATTTCCCCACATTATTTCTTTAATTGATTTCTTTAATTTTCTTTAATTAATTTAGACAAAAGTCTGCAATACACAACCAGCAAAGCACATCAATGTCAACATAAGTGTTGTAAGTAAATGTCAGTAAATGTCAGTCTTTTTGTTGATCTGAGAGTTATTTACATGCATTACGATGTACGCATAAAGGAATGTTATACAAACACACACACACACACACACACACTTACTTTCTCTTTTTCTCGCTGTAATTCTTTCTTCTCTTTAATTATCCATGTCCTCCCCTTTTCTCCCCAACTCTTTTTCCTTGTCTCTCACTTTCTTATTCTTTATAATTCCCTTTCTTTAATGATCTATTCTCTCAGTATATCTCCATGCACACGCACGTGTTTTTCATACTTTTTCTTCTTCACCCTTCGATCTGACCATCAATCTCTCTCTCTGTCCACCTTCCCCTTTCTCCCCTCGTTTCTACTGCCTTCATTTTCAGCTAACTCTGCGATCGATTCTTCTCCTTCATCCCTGTACAGCTTTGCAAATGTACAGTGCCCTCCACTAATATTGGCACCCTTGGTAAATATGAGCAAAAAAGGCTGTGAAAAATTGCCTTTATTGTTGAACCTTTTGATCTTTTGTTAAAAAAAATTACTCTCCATTCATGGATGTTGTGATGTGATGTGATGTGCGGCAAAAGGTTGTTGAGTTTCACAAAATGGGGCGTGGCTATAAGAAAATAGCACAAGCATTGAAAATGCCCATTTCCACCATCAGGGCAATAATTAAGAAGTTCCAGTCAACTGGAAATGTTATGAATCAACCTGGAATTGGACGTGTGTCTATATCGTCTCAACACACTGTGAGGAGGACGGTTCGAGTGGCCAAAAAATCTCCAAGGATCACAGCTGGAGAATTGCAGACATTAGTTGTGTCTTGGGGTCAGAAAGTCTCCAAAACTAAATCTGAAGTCACCTACATCACCACAAGTTGTTTGGAAGGGTTTCAAGAAAAAAAAAAACCTTTTCTCTCATCCAAAAACAAACTCAATCATCTTCAGTGTGCCAGACACTACTGGAACTTCAAATGGGATCGGGTTCTATGGTCAGATGAAACCAAAATAGAGCTTTTTTGGTAATAAACACCAGAGGTGGTTTTGGTGCACACAAAGAGGTAGCCATATGGAAAAGTACCTCATGCCCACGGTTAAATACGTTGGAGGCTCTTTAATGTTTTGAGGCTGTTTTTCTGCCAGAGGACCTGGACATTTTGTTAGGATACATGGCATCATGGACTCAAATATCAACATATATATCAACAGATATTAAATGAAAAACTGACTGTCTCTGCCAGAAAGCTTAAAATGGGCCATGGTTGGATCTTCCAGCAGGACAATGATCCAAAACATACATCAAAATCAACACAAAAATGGTTTACTGACCACAAAATCAAGGTCCTGCCATGGCCATCCCAGTCCCCTGACCTGAACCCCATCGAAAACCTGTGGGCTGAACTGAAGAGGAGAATCCACCAGCGTGGACCTCCAAATGTGAAGGATCTGGAGAGATTCTGTATGGAGGAATGGTCTCAGATCCCTCGCCATGTATTCTCCAACCTCATCAGGCATTATAGGAGAAGACTCAGAGCTGTTATCTTGGCAATGGGAGGTAGCACAAAGTATTGACTAAAAGGGTGCCAATAATTGTTGCACACCTATATTTAACAAAGATTTTTTTCGGATAAAGCTGTTTTGTTTGATATCCATGAGAGCAGAGTATTTTGGAGAATTTCTTAAACAAAAGATCAAAAGGTTAAACAATAGAGACAATTTTTCACAGCCTTCTTTGCTCATATTTACCAAGGGTGTCAATATTAGTGGAGGACACTTTATTTTCCTGCTCTCGGTTGCTTTTTCTCCATCCCTCTGGCCTTCATCCTTCTCTACCTACATGCCTAATCATCAAGACATCTGCCAGAGGGAGGCTGGTGTCTGCCTCTGAGCCAGCACTGAGCTAGAGAGAGAGAGAGAGAGAGAGAGAGAGAGAGAGAGAGAGAGAGAGAGAGAGAGAGAGAGAGAGAGAGATGAAAGCGAGGAGGAGAGAGAGCAAGAGAGAGAGATACAGCCAAAGTGAGAAACAGGTCGCGAGCTACAGACAGAAAGAAGAAAGGAACAGAGTGAGAACAAGAGAGGAAAGAGATAAAGCAAAGATAGGGAGGGATGCATATTGGTAAGAGAGAGAGGGAGAGATAGGAAAAAGATACAGAGATAGAAGGGAGAGAGAGATACAGACAAAGGAGAGAGAGAAAGAGATGCAGATAGAAAAGACAGAAGGAGAGATTCAGACAAAAAGAAGAGAGAGAAATGCAGACAGAAAAGATAGAGGGGGAGATGCAGGCAGAAAGAAGAGAACATGAGAAGGATAGACCAAGGAGAGACCAAGAGAGCAGGAGAGTGAGAGAAAACAAAATGAAAGATAGGGAGATTGCCAGAGAAGACGGGGGGAGAGATACAGACAAGCAGAAAAGATGAGAGATGCAGACAGAAAGGAGAGAGGAGGAGAAAGATACAGACAGAAATAAGAGAAAGGGAGAGAGATGGACCAAGTCGAGAGAGATCAAGAAAGAGATCAAAATAAAAAGGAAATCTAGGAAGAGATGCAGATTGCGATAGATACAGACAGAAAGAGGAGAGCGAGAGATATATGGAGAGATATAGCACAGATCTCGACCTTGCCCTAAATCATCTAAACTCTGGCCATCCATTAGTTTTCCTGTCTTCTCTGTGGTGTGTAAATCCACTTGTTTCTAGCCTTCTCCACTCTTTCTCTTCTGTTTTCTCTCTCTCTTTCAGTTCATGTCTCTCTGTCAGAAAGACAGATGGGGAGATGGAGTCTCGTGCCACATGTGGTCCATTAATCTACCTGGTGGCTAAGTGGTTTAGAAGCAGAGCACAGCACAGAGCACTGAGAGAGTGCATCAGGCGGATGGGGATGTTTATGGATCTGGGGTCTCTGACCATCATGTGTGTGGCGGTCTGGGAAACCCATCACATGTCACTGTGGGTGAATTCTGGAAAACAGCCGGAAATGGTCAGTCTGACTGTTTTAATGGGTCCTGAGAGAGACTCACAATCTCTCACATTCGATTATTTTACAAACGAACATTAGAAATATCGAAGGCGGATTTTGTGCGCTGATATTTTGAACTGGAATTGCGAGTCACATACAGACAACCCAGGTTTAAATAGATACATGCTATTTTAGTGTGTTTTACTATCCTGATATGCTCCACTAGTGTAATTTAGCACAAAAAGGACACATTTTCCTGTCCGTCTAACGCCGCTGAACACACTAGCATTGTATCGCAAATAGCACACTTACAGTACTATTCTAGACTGTTCTTTAATACTTACACTAACCAGGTTTCCTATTACAGTTAGTGTTTGAATTTTAAAAAACCTCATGTCCATCCATCCATCCATCTTCTATACCGCTTTATCCTTTTCAGGGTCACGGGGAACCTGGAGCCTATCCCAGGGAGCATCGGGCACAAGGCGGGGTACACCCTGGACAGGGTGCCAATCCATCACAGGGCACACAATCACATATACATTCACACACCCATTCATACACTACGGACACTTTGGACATGCCAATCAGCCTACCATGCATGTCTTTGGACTGGGGGAGGAAACCGGAGTACCCGGAAGAAACCCCCACAGCACGGGGAGAACATGCAAACTCCGCACACACAGGGCCACGGTGCGAATCAAACCCCCGACCCTGGAGGTGTGAGGCGGACATGCTAACCACTAAGCCATGCAAAAACCTCATGTCGACTTCAAACACTGTTACAGAAATGTCTGTTTTCTGTAACAGCCTTCTGGGTTTTCTAGATTAGTTGATGGTTTTGCATGTAAGGTCATAGATGCAACCTATGACGACAACCACGACGATGATGGAAGATTTTAAAGAGAGACCGAAGTCATGAATGTGTTTAAGATCTCTGTGCATAAAATCGCTAAATATTTTACAGGTTGACTTGGAAATCTGACAGACAGGGATGTTTTGGCCCTGATGTGCGTTTAAATACTGCAGATGTACATAAGCTGCACAGCGAATGTGGGATTCTATTGTGTTTTAATATTCCTTTGATTCTTTTGGTGCTGTTACACATTCATAGACATGCTAGTGAAATAATCCATCCATCCATCCATCCATCCATCCATCCTATACCGCTTATCCTTCCAGGTCACGGGGAACCTGGAGCCTATCCCAGGGAGCATCGGGCACAAGGCGGGGTACACCCTGGACAGGGTTAGTGAAATGATCAAATGTTTAAATGTTACAATAGTGCTGTTGTTATACATCTGGAATTTAAAAAAAAGTAAGGTGGTCAAGCCTTGGGATCTGACACGTAATCCACGTGATGAAAGTTAGGATGGATGTAAGTGTAGAAAAGAGCTTTAAATAAAGAGAGGCAAGCAGACAAATCCAAATCATGAAACAATAGCATGGTATAAAAAACAGGCAATGGGCCAGGCGATCTACAAACAGGCATAAACTAGGCAAGGCGAGGCAAGGCAAGAATCGAGACGAGAAACAAGTACAAAATCAAGGACCATGAAACAAACCGAGGAACAGGGTATAAACGCTTGGTACGGTGATAACACTAACACTTCACAAAGAGTGAATGCCTAGAAAGTCCTTTTAAACTGCGGTGTGATTGGGTGTGAGATTGGATGCAGGTGTGCGCGATTAGAATGAATGCGTGTTCTGGGAATTGCAGTCCAGTGCAGGATGGGAAATGTAGCCACTGGTTTGCTGTGATATGACAGGATCACAGAAAATTCATAATTTCCATTTGGGGTTGTGCGGGAACCCCTGATTTAAATATTTCAAATTGTCTGTACAGAATATGTCTGTGCTCTTCTCTGCTTTCACGATGGTGTCATGGCGTAGGAGATTTCACATCGTGGACTTTATGACAACCGGTATCTGATTACGTTTCATTGCAGTGTGTAACCATCCGAAACTTTACCTAGTAAGGTTTTAGACACCTTTCCTTACATTACATGATCTTTGCAGGCAGACACTCAGGCAGTGGTGCAAAATAGCCTAAACTAAAACATTTCCAGGGGGGTATGGTGGCTTAATGGTTATAGCACTTTTGCCTTTCCTCCAGGGTTAGGGGTTCGATTCCTGCCTCCTGAGCTCCCTCCCCAGTCCAAAGACATGAACTGTGGGCTGATTGGCATTTCCAAATTGCCCGTTTTGTGTGTGTATGCTGTGATTGTGCACTGCGATGGGCTGGCACTCCATCCAGGGTGTCCCCCACCTTGTGCCCTGAGGCCCTGGGGATAGGCAAGCTCCCTGTGAAGGATAAAACATTTCCATATTGTTTTGGTGAAATATATTGATATTTTCCTAAAGTAGTGATGTCAAAATTTATTACTGGGAGACAAACTCAATTTTGGTCACGAACCAATTTTTCTTTTTTTTTTTTAAAAAAAAATTTGATTAGATTTTTTTTTTTTGATCTCTGACAAACGGTTATTTAAAAAAAAAAAATTTGTCTCCTAAATAAATTACATGCAAAAATAAATCAACCAATATCAGATGTGACTTTAAAATGCTTTATTTCTGACTGTGATGCATGTAGAAGAGAAACATTTCAGTCCTGTATACGGTAGAAAATGTCAGAATCTCAGCGTATGAAGCATTTTTCCCCAGCATGCCACATATTTTCATACCAGTGACAGAATTGTGGGTAATTTGTATTCAGTATTCGGACTCGGTGTGTGCAATAAGCAGGCTGTCAGGTGTGAAAAATCATTTTGCTTTTTGCTCAAGTGACCAGTTTAATAACAGAAACATGCCACTTTGATATACTCGGACAAAATTTTTAAATTCTCTCTCTCTTTTTTTTTTTAAAAAAAACAAAACAAAACGATAAGATTAAAGTATTGGCACCCTTGGCTTCATATTGAATGCTCTCTCCACTGTTACTACGTTGTGGGTCTCATAATAGAAGCTCTGCGAGTTAGACAAGCGACAGCTCCATGTCATGGATTCGCATCTTAATGGAAAATAAGCTAGAGACCTGGATTTTTTTTTTCATCTAAAAAAAAAAAAAAAAAAAATCAAATTCAAGGGGCATTTTATTAATGGATTAGGTGGTTGAATAATAAGTACTCAGTCAACTACTCATACCCATTACTAATAGACAGAAATGAATAAGGAGTGCAGTAGCTTCAAAGGAATTAAAAAGACTATGAGGACAGCCGAGAGCGCCAAGTCTGTGTGTGTGCGTGCCAAGATGGCATCACTGGGAGGTGCAATTCATGTCAGTTTAAAACTTTGTACATAAATACAGTGCGCAGATGTGCCAATGTTAATGTAACAGATATTGATTAAAAATGTGTGTTTTTGTCTTCCAGTTAAAAATAGGAAGAAAATAAAGCTATATACTGTGTGTGTGTGTGTGTGAGAGAGAGAGAGAGTGTGTGTTTGTGTGTGTGTGTGTGTGTGTGTGTGTGTGTGTGTGAGAGAGAGAGAGAGAGAGAGAGAGAGAGTCCATATAAATGTACGTGTGTGTTTTACATGGCTCTGCATGTTGGCTCAAGAGGATATGCACATTTCCCTGTGTTTACTCTTACAGAGATTAAGATTTATATTTGTTGCTGCAATTGCTTATTAATAACTTGCAGTGAAAGGCATCTCACTCGCAGTTCCTCAGTCACTGTTTACTGAGCAATCACTGCTTAATTTACAACATTATCCCAGCAGCTGCTGCACGTCCACTCCCCCACCCCCTCTCTCCCTCCCTCTCTGCTTCTCCTTCCCTCCCTCCCTCCCTCTCTTTCTCTCTCTCTCTCTCTCGCTCTCTGTCTGTCCCTCGCCTGTATGTATACAAGTGTGTGACTGTGTGTTTAGTATAATTATTTTCTACCTCATGAATTATAGACGTCCAACATTTTCGTGTTAAAAAAAAGAAAAAAGATTTGTGTTAGAGAAAAAAGGGCACTCAAATTTGATATTAAAATGAACATTATATGAAGAGAGGCTGGTTTTAGAAGAGCTTGATTTGAATCCTAATTTAACTTCTGCTCATGATTTATTAATATTTAACTGATCTAATGCTGCTTTCCACTTCTCCTGGAAGAGGGGAAGTCAGAACGACGCCATTTTTGACCTCCGTGCATTCAAGCTATGAGGGGGGGGGGGGGGGTGGTTGGGGTGCTGGTGGGGGGTTGCGCGAGGGGGGGGGGTTCTCATGTAGACTATTTTAATAAATCATGGTTTTGATTTCATAACACTTGAATTCTTAAGTTGATGTATTTTGTAGGAAAACCCAACATTTTAAGTAATGTTCAGTCATGATTACTTGATTTGTTTAAGTAAAGACAAGATTAAGGATTACAGTGTGGATGTCTCCATGCTCATTTATTGTTAACAGCAATCTACCCTTCTAACTGTCGCCTCCTCAAAACTGTGAAATTTTTAGTCAGTGTTAAGGCCTGTTCACACTGGGATGATTTTCACAGCATGATAAATGGTTCGTTTAATGCTGTCAATGAGTGTGTTCCTACCCATGCGTAAAACGCGTGGCATCAAAGCGTTAAATTTTTTTAACGTCGAGGGTTTTTATTTATTTTATTTTTTTACACGCTGCTTTAAAAACTGGCCAACCAATGTGATTTGCGCTTTTGTTCATGTGCCTGGAGCCGCTGGAGTTACATAAAGTGCGACTTGATGGCACTCAAGTACAAAGCTGTCTTACAGATGAAGAAGGAGCCGAAAAAGAAGACAAAGAAGAAGATGCAAGCACCCACCATTTTAGTGAAAGAGTGCATAAGTGACATACCCGAAATAAAATGCTGGCTGCTAATAAATCCGTCTGCCTACACACATAAACAAGGTATCCTCTGAAAGCGGCAGATTCAAAATTATGCACTAAATACTATATATATATAATATGCAATTTTTTTGGGTTAGCCGTATTCAATTCAGTTCAATTTTATTTGTAAAGTGCTTTTAACAATGGACAATGTGTTCTGGCAATTTTTTTGACGACACTGAAATGCGTGTATTCGAAATGATCCATTTAATTCTTTCAGTGTTGTTTACTACACTAAATAGCATTGTTTGTGTCTTTGTCTCTTCCCTGCAGATATGTAAATGATAATCCGCTGATTGATAGTCCATTGTATTTATTTTGCACCTGGCATATATAAGCACATAAGTATTCTTGACCTCTTATTGAAATAGCTAAGTGCCCCATTACTGCATCGTTGTATTATCATATTAACCATAGTCATAGTCAACACTTCATCAAAAACCGATTCTGAACATCTGAAACGAGTCGTTATTGATTCCAGACTTTACTTCTTGTACTAACTTATGTAGGTTTCTAACAAAAAAACCCCGCCTCTGGTCTTCATCGGCTGCTTGTGACCTGACGGAGATGATACTCGTTATGGTAGTGGGCGTTTACTTTTTGAAACATGCTGACAGCGGTAGACCAATCACAACAGACTGGGATATTCTGACCAATCAGAGCAGAGTATGCTCTCCGAAAGGAGGAGTTTAGAATGAATCCTTTAGAACGGATCATTGAACGAGTCGTTTGTAACACTGTGTGGGGAAAAAAGAGTAATGCTGCAGTTTAAATTATGAGCACGTTAAAGTGTTTTTTGATCTTGGATGCATTTAAATCTATTGTATGAGACCTTTAAAACAAAATTAGGCACGTTTGAAAACCCTAACAGGTGCGCTTTAATGGTAAGAAGTGCCTACATACTTTGTTCTTTGTTGATGCTGTGAGCAGTCGTGTTGATTAGCTCTCACTTGTTGAACTCTGAGTTGAGAGTTTAGGAGAAGAAATACCAAGTGGAAGGTGGCATTTTCTTGGTTTTATTCCTCGTTCCCAGAGTTGCAAGTTTTAGATGAATTCAGCACCAGAATCAATTCTCTGTGCAGACTCAAGTATTCAGACCAAGTGTGAAAACGCCTTTAGTCTTCTCCTTTTAATCTTTTTTCTGAATGGTGAGGGATGAGATCTCGCACATCTTTCTGTTCTCTTCTTCACCTCTCTCTCCCACGAGCTGGTTATCAGCATGTGAGCCCTGTGTTAGATTTGAACATTTATTGGACTCGCTGCTGAGCCAGAAAAAGACCTTTGACATTTGTGTAATTTTACATCCCAGTCAATAGCAGGATAAGACCTGCAACAAATGGGGTGAGTTCAAAATCATAGTCTGGAGTACAATAAAGTTGATTTGTGGTCTTTACCTCCACTTACGCCGGCTCGCATGCTCTTGTATTCCTAATAGAGATGTGCAGGTTTGTGCATTTTTTCCCCATGTGCTCAAAAACAGTACCAGCGAGCTGACTCAGTGAGCACTAATGCGCAGATTTAAAGTGCTAACAATCATAAAGCATTTTCAAACGTTCCTGATTACAGCAGTGAATTAGTGTAGAGAGTGTAGAGCATATGGTGGAAAACAGCTCCAGAAAATTCTGTGTGCTTGGTTTGTCAAATTCCTTAAAACAATTCCTTCAGTTTTTAAGTACTGATATTTAATGGTGTCATAGACAGAACAAATATGAGTAATTATGCTATATTATCGCATACATCACAGACAGTGAGGTTTGTTTGTTTGTTAGATGACCCGAGACTCGCATAAAAACACGCCGTCGTCAACTTGTCTAGAATTTTTTTTATTTATTTGCATGTTTTTTTTTAAATTTTGGTCTTCAAATTCAAATCCTAAAATCGCAAAAGTCCTCCTTTTCGCCATATCACATGTACAGCATATGAACTAGAGAGCATGTAACATTACGGCATGCCCAGTAAACATCATTTTGAGATTCAGCCACATAGCGTCATTTGGAAATTAACAAATGACATGTGGTGGGACTTTTTGGATGGGAAAATAAATTACACCATAAATTATTCAGAGTCATTTTCAACATCACACAGCCAGGGTCATGTGGTGAAAAGGTTTCAGAAAGAAGTTCGATTAGTTATTAGGCAACATTGAAACTTAAAATATACCGTGTACGATGTTAGCGTGTAAAAATCATGAATTCGTGAATGTGTAATTTATGTTTGACCTGGCTGAGGGTATTTTGAGTGTGGGCCTGTGTGTGTGTGTGTGTGTGTGTGTGTGTGTGTTTGTGTGTGTGTGTGTGTACGGATTATGTTAAAGGGTGTAAAATTGAAAAAGAACATTTTACATGGGCTGTCAGCATTTTGGTAGCAGATGCATGTAGGTGTTAAGCTGTTGCAACATATCTCATTGGCTGTCCGTCCACTGGAAACACCATGCTTTGCTTTCATGTCTGGTCTCCATGGCGCATGTTTACATGATCCATGTGCCAGGACTTCAAACGAGCGGTTTCCCTAGAGCAGAGCTAAAAAGCTCAGTCCACACCAGAAGGATGTGAAAACGGCAGGAGACCAAACCGAAGGAGAGAGAAAGGCAGAGAGATACGAGTGGCAGGAAGAAGTAGAAAAGGGATAAATGGTTTGAGCAACGAGAGTTTTCTGATGTTGGGGGAAATGATCGGATGAATGAGGGTGACCCTGGGGATGAAAGACTTAAGGAAAAGTGCAGTGGTTCGGAATGAGGAATGGAGGGAAAGAGAACAGAAAGGCAGAGAAAAATGTGCTGAAAGTCTTCATGTCATTGATCATTGCTCTGTGAGAGAAAGCTGAGAGGTGAGGTTTCTAATTTCCCTGTGCTCTGATTCGGTGTGTAGGACTGCTGTCTCCCTAAAGGACCTTGGTGGCACAGAGGGAGGAGGTGGAGGAGGTGTAAGGACTGTGGTCCTCCTCCAGAAAAAAAAAGCCCACGACCCGTTAACCTTGCTGGCACTGAGTGGGAGTCATTATAGAGTGGACAGATGCACTCTGTCACTGCCACCTCACGATCCGCTGCCTTCACTCTTACTGCCTGTCTGCTCAGCTGTACGCAGTGTGTGAAAGAGGCGGTGGGGGGAGGAGGTGGGGGGGTGGGGGGAGTAGAGAGAGAGGGAGAGAAAATAAGAAAGAAATGAGAAAAAGGAATGAAAAAATACTGAATTGTAATATTTAGCTCCATTGTCTCAAATTAATAATGAATACTACTACTAATATTACTACTACTACTACTACTACTACTAATAATAATAATTATAAGAAAAAGAAGAAGAAGAAGCAGCTCCTGTGTTCCAGGGCTCCGGGTTCTCTGGTTTCCTCTCACCTTCCAGAAACATGCTGGTAGTTGGATCAGCTATTCACACCCTGGATAGGCTTCAATAAATTATGCCTTTAAGAAACTAAGTAACAAGGCTTGCTTAGTTAAGCTAGCTATAGTTGAAGTCTTTTTCTTCTTATTATTACATGCAGCATTACTGAAACAAATAATCATAGAACACATTATGATGAATTTTGTTTTGTATTTTACGATACATTAATACAGGATGTGCTGTTACAGAATAATAATCAATAACGAGATGATGGATTACCTAGCATGAAAGACTTGCTGTTATTACCTCGAAGTTCGATATTTTTCTATACCAGCACATCCAAAAGGGGTTTATTCCACTTCAACCACAGCAATTCGTCAACGAGCACAGCATTTTATTTATTAACGAACAACACGTCAAACCTTTTGTCCATTTAAATTTTATTGAATGTCTGAAAAGCAGAAAAGTTGCTTCTTATTATCACTTACGTCATATCGGTTATAAACAGTCATTCTCTCACCAGACTTTTTTTTTTTCTCTCCCTCTCTTGAAGTTAATAAGGTTAAAAATGCAGCTTGTTAGCTTACAGAGAAACTGCTAAGTCCACTATTCTGAAGACCGTGTTGGAAAACTTACAGCGTTGATTCTTATAAAGCACTGACACTGGAGACTCCTTACTTAAATTTATATATATATATATATATATATATATATATATATATATATATATATATATATATATAGCACCATATCAACCATTAAAAAAAATTCTAATTTGTTTATGTGGAGCAACCACTATACAAGGCCCCGTGTAAGGTGTTGCTATGGAAACCATGACATATTAGAGCAAGCACATTAATATAAACCTGTGATTTGCCTTGCACTGAGAAGTACTGTCAGAGCTGTTGTTATAGAGAAATGAATCGAGACCTTCTGACCATTTAGAATCGAGAATGCTGTGGTATAAGAACATTTAACACCCACAAAAAACCTCATCTAAATGTTTCCTCCTTTTGCAGTAATAATTTGTAAGTCATTTTATCTGATCGCATGTGTAAATTAGCCTCTATCTGCGATGCTAGTGCTAGGGCGTTAGTGGAATCATAATTACATTACTGTATTTCCATATTGAAAACAGATGCTGGGAAAATGTGGAGCTTTAGAGCCTTGATTGATGGACCAGTGCAGAGAAGCTAACACACACACACACACACACACACACATGTCAAGTCATGAGGTCAGAAGTTTATCAGCACTTACTATTTTCTTACTGCTCCCCATTAAAAGCCTAGAACAGAAAGGAAAAAAAATGTACAAAGCTAAAATGGCTTTGAAGGGCCAGCACATAGGGACAGATATGTGAAGCGTTCCTCATGTGAAGTTCGGAGTGATCGCCGATTGCTGTGGGATTAAATGAATTTGCATTCTCATGTTAATTGGAGGCCAAGTGGACCTGCTGAGTGTGTTCAAAAATTTCTGTCCTCATGTAGAGAGCTGCTGTTGAGGAAACTTGGTTCCTGCTAGATATCTATTTTTATGTCCAAGTCCAAATACTTCAAAAAATACTGTGACGTATTAACCAAATGTTTCTGAGATGATTATAGTGCCCAATTCAAGAGTAATTATTTCATTTCTTTCTTTTTTTTTAATGAAGTGTTAACTCTGAGGAATACAACTAATTACATTTCTCCATCTAGTGCAATTGGCTTATTTGTTCTGCTGTGGAAAGATTGCCTCATTAAGGTGCTTTTGCATTCTGTTTAAATTTATTCTACTAATACATTTCGAGACCTGTATAGCTTAATAGCTTTTGATTTAACAGAATATTTGCATGCAGTTTCACACCAAAGTCTGACTTTCATCAATTATGCAAACCTAATTAGGGTCAGCGTTACAGGGGAGCTTCTCGTGGGTCACGGTCCACAGATGGGTTATTGCCACTCATCAGACAATGTTACTTTCTGGATTTTTATAGAAATGTGTCCATAAAAATAAGTTTTTTTATTAGATATTTTAAGTGCAGTTTTTAAAAAAAAAAAAAAAACATTCTCTTGAGCGCTACTGGAGTTCATATTCAGTGGTATGTATTTGTTGTCAATACATGACTGATTAACTAATTTATATGTGGTTAATAGTATAACTATAGTGGCTGGAAGAAGGATCATGGTCTGGTTCATTGTCTAAGTTTTCACCGTCTAAAGCCACTTTCTGTTATATAAACAGTAATGACACATGTTTGCCATTTCCATTGAGACTTTGCTGCTCAGCAACCACAAACCAAATCCATGTAGCTGCTAGGTGGAATTATATATAAAATATATAATATGCTATTTTTTTTTTGGGTGAGCCTTATTCAATTCAATTCAATTCAATTTTATTTGTATAGCGCTTTTAACAATGGACATTGTCTCAAAGCAGCTTTACAGAAATATAGAAACATAGGATACATATTTTAAGTGTGTGAATTTATCCCTATTGAGCGAGCCGGTGGTGACGGTGGTGAGGAAATACTCCCTAAGATGATATGAGAAGAAACCTTGAGAGGAACCGGACTCAGAAGGGAACCCGTCCTCATCTGGGGAACAACGGATAGTGTGAAAGTAAAGGAACGTTCATTATGGTTTTTATATGAAGTCTGTTTTGTTGAACTAGTCCACTGTTCACTAAAGGAGACCTGAGTACAAAACTGCATGTGGTAATTACAGTCTCAAGGCCATCGCAGCAACCGTAGTCACAGCAATAATGTTCATGTGGAAATGAGGTCCAAAACCATTTCCATGGTACTTCCAGCAGTATCATCCTAATCAATCTCCATTCTGTAGCCTCCTGTTGATGAGAGCTCCATCCAGAGATAGGACATCAGGATGGATCAGGCAGGTCCGGAGAGCAGAAAGGGTCAGGATCACTGGCATCTCCATAATATCATGTGTGCATGAAAGAAAGTCTATTCATGATAAGCTTGAGTAAATAAATATGTTTTCAGCCTAGACTTAAACACTGAGACTGTGTCTGAGTCCCGAACACTAATTGGAAGACTGTTCCATAATTGTGGGGCTTTGTAAAAGAAAGCTCTTCCCTCTGCTGTAGCCTTCACTATTCGAGGTACCAACAAATAGCCTGCACCTTTTGATCTATGTAAGCGTGGCAAATCATAGAAGACCAAAAGTTCGCTTAAGTACTGTGGTGCGAGACCGTTTAGTGTTTTATATGTCAGTAGTAGTATTTTATAATCAATTTATAATTGAAATTTTACTGGGAAGGCTATCCTAGTAATATTATCTACATGAGCATCAAACGATAGACTGGAGTCAATAATCACTCCAAGGTCTTTTACTGCTGTACATGACGAAACAGAAAGGCCATCCAGCACGTGGTCCAAGTACAAGTACTTCTGTCTTATCAGAATTAAGTAAAAGGAAGTTAATAAGCATCCAACGTTTAATGTCTTTTACACAATCCTCAACTTTGCTAAGCTTCTGTCTGTCCTCTGGCTTCACTGAAACATACAGCTGTGTATCATCAGCACAACAGTGGAAGCTAAGTCCATGTTTACGAATAATTTGACCCAGAGGTAGCATATATAAAGTAAAAAGCAGCGGGCCTAAAACAGAACCTTGTGGAACACCAAATTTAACCTCGGTATACGTGGAGAAATCGCCATTTACAATTACGAACTGATAGTGATCGGTCAAATAAGACCTGAACCAGGAGAGGACTGTTCCCTTAATGCCAACAAGATTTTCTAGTCTATCAAGGAGAATAGTATGATCTATAGTATCTTATAATCTGAAACATGTCTGCACTGACCATGTGTTGTTGGTGGAGATGGTGACAGTGGTGGAGAGGCATCCGTATACAGTAATTTCATGATGCTGTGTTGTCAATTCGCTGTGACATGCATAATTATTATAAAGCCAATGTGGATGAAAGAGGCAGAGTGAGCTGTGTTTGGAAATGTCCAGAGTAGGCTTGTAAGATCGTATGCAATATGCTATTGTCCTGTCATGCCCCTAACGTTCACGAGTAACTGTATATCAACCGTAGCTTTGGAGGGGTGTAGGCTGCAGCGATGCTGAGGTGAGGGGCGTGGTCAGACTTAAGTAATGCATGTCGTGTACCTGTTAGGTCATTACATCGGAACAAAATACTGGAAGCTTGATACAAGTTACAAGTTATGAAGTATGACTGAACGTGCTCTGTGTTGAACAGCAGCAGAGATACTTGTATAGTGAAGTAGCCCTGATAAACAACAAGTTGTTTCATGATCTTAACTTGCAGCACAGATAAGGGAAGGGAAGTTCAGGTGCATCAGAATAAGATGTTTTGTTGTTCTGCTTCAAAGTCTATTAAGATTCATATAGAACTACAAAGAACGTGACAAGGATACACATATTACAAAATACATGTAGCTGGATAGATGGAATGTGTCAGTGATTCCTGTTAATATAGTCAATCATCCAAAGTCTAGTGTGGAGGTGTGTGTGTGTGTGTGTGTGTGTGTGTGTGTGTGTGTGTGTGTGTGTGTGTGTGTGTGTGTATAGGCAGGTTTCGTGGTGAGGACCAAATGTCTGACTTTGTGAGTACATTTGGCTGGTTCCCACAAAAAAAAAAACTTAAAATAATAACAATAATAATAATAAATTATCATTATTACTATTATTATTATTATTATTATTATTATTATTATTATTACGAAAATAAGAAAACGTTATTTCTTATTGAGAATTCCAACAATAACACACCATGCACAGAGGAGTGTAGTGATGAGACACATGTCACATATTAATCATTGAAAGTCAGTAATTGGCACTGTGTTTGGAGCATGCTAATTTTTATTAATTTAT
Organism: Ictalurus furcatus; assembly: GCF_023375685.1. Classification (NCBI taxonomy): domain Eukaryota; kingdom Metazoa; phylum Chordata; class Actinopteri; order Siluriformes; family Ictaluridae; genus Ictalurus; species Ictalurus furcatus. Next base: position 31,350,902 of record NC_071257.1, on the reverse strand, counting down.
TCATTTAGCAGACACTTTTATCCAAAGCGACTTACAAATGAGGAAATACAAGCAAAGCGAAATATCAAGCAGAGAACAATACAAGTAGTGCTACTATACAAGATTTATAATTGAGTTCCAGAAGAAGCAAAGTGCGCAGAGTAGAGGTGTAAATGCGGAATGTTTTTTTAACATATACGTTGGTGGCACGTTCATGGAAGAGGTGGGACTTTGGCCATTTTTTAAAGATAGTGACATATTCACTGAGTAGGAACTACTTGGCGTCGGTCGTTAACTGATCGAAGGTTGCATGAGGGATTGGATCAAATGTATATGTTTTATCATTAAAGCAAACAGTGTGTGACCATGATAGATAAATTTGGATAGTTTTTTTTTATCATGGATTAGTCTGTGTTGTTAAATATTTGAGAGTCTTACATTCGAGTAGTAAATTGGTCATTTCTGAGTTTTATTGACTGTACACTGGTACTGTAAGATATATATATATATATATATATATATATATATATATATATATATATATATATATATATATATATATATATATATATATTCATGGCTCTCAGTGCTGACCGACAGTGACGTGTACTTGGGACAATCAACAGGCCAGCTTTATTGAGCACAACTACACATCCACACACACTGCAGCAGATGACCGATCCATGTTTTGATCCATACATGTTATTTCTCACATGAGTATGTGTGGCAGTTCAATATTGGAATATTAATGAATATTAATGGGAGGAAAAACTAGAATAGTAACTTTTCTCTGAAATGAACATTGCTAGTTTTAATTCTAAGTGTTAAATGGTGCATTTTAAATAACATGTATCAAATAGGTTCACATATCAGTCATCTGATAGAGATGAATGTGAAATCTGTATCCAAAACCCAGGAGTGGTATCAGGCTGATTCCAACAAATAATAACCGATTTGAATTTCGGAGAAAAAAAAAAGAATGAATTTGATCCAATCCTGTAACAAGGGGGTGGCTGTGGCTCAGGTGGTAGAGTGGGTTATCCACTAATCGTAGGGTTGGAGGTTCGATTCCCGGCCCACACGACTCCACATACCGAAGTGTCCTTGGACAAGACGCTGAACCTCAAGTTGTTCTCGATGGCAAGTTAGTGCCTTGCGTGGCAGCTCTGCTACCATGTGTGTGTGAATGAGACACAGTCTAAAGTGCTATATAAGTGCAGACCAGTTGAACTTGGAAACAATTATTTTTTGTTTTTGGAACTATAAATGTTTACATACTGTATAAAGAGACCTGATATAGATTATTTTTTAAAAATGATGCTTATTCTTTAGACCAAGGGTGTCCAATCTTATCTGGAAAGATTCGGTGTGGGTGCAGGTTTTCATTCCAACCAAGCAGGAGCCACACCTGATTCACACCTGTTTTATCAGTTGATCTTGGCTTTCAATAGACTCAGGTGTGGCTTCTGCTTGGTTGGAATGAAAAACCTGCACCCACACCGGCCCTTTCCGGATAAGATTGCCCACCCCTGCTTTAGACTTATTTATTTAAGTGTTTTTTTTTGTTGTTTTAAGTACATTTGTGCAAGTTCTCATAAAAAAAACAACATTTTAAAGCATGGTATTTTTAAAGAAAGAAATATCAGATTGGTATCAATATCTGCTGATACTCAAGGTTTCGGTATCTGTACCGTAAAATGAAAAAAGTGCTACTCTGCCATCTCAATTTTCATTCGACAGTTTGAGAACAATCTAAGTTTGTTAGAGAAAACCTCCTGATCTTATCTCGGCACCCGTCCTGCTGGGAAGTTTTAGGACGGCGATCGAATAGAGTCCTTCTCCTTTTTGTCCACATTTTTCAATCTTCATTTTTTTTAAGCCTATCACCCCTTGTCTTCTAACACAATGATATCGAATCATCTCTAAATAAGCAGTTCTGCTTGCAGCTTGTTGATCGTCCCAAATAAACACAGGGTAGGCGCCTGTCACCGAGGGTCAGCATTGAGAGACGTAATTGGCCAGGCTGGAGTATCATTTGATGCAGCCGAGGCTGTTTGGAGAGTAATGGGATTTTTCCACTCTCTGAGCAGAACCAGGGAGGATGACGGCACCGGGTAGCGGTGTACTTTACCTCTGATTGAAAACAAACAGGGTGATTCTCTCAGTGCAACAGGAACACACACTTCTTTCCCTCACTACTTCTCTCCTTTCCTTCTTGCCATCTCTTACTCAATTTACCACCTTTTTTTTTTTACCTGTCTCCTGTAATCTTGTTCGGTCTTTCTTTCTCTCTCATGATGGCTACTGGCTGGACACGGAGTGACATGTGATAGGAGATTATTAAAGTTGACAGGCTGCATGGATATGTTCGTTATTTCAGTGTTGGGTATTAACGAGTACATGCTTGCCTGTGAACGTTCACCGTTTAATCAGTAAATTCGTCTAATTAGTGAATAACACATGTCAAGATGAAAGGTTGACACTGTAATAAAAATCTCTGTCATATTGGTCTAAAATAGGAGTTCTTTGAATGTTTTTCAGCCAGTGTTAAAAAAAAAGGACCGTCTTATCTCAGATTTAATTTCAGATATATTTATTTTAGGTTTTTATTCATCTTTAGAATGAGCTCATTCAACTCAGTTGGTTTCATAACATACTTATAGACAACAGGTAGTTCCAGTCTAATTATTTCCACTAATTTGATAGATCCAAGAGTGCCTATATTTCCTATAACCGCACTGGGACGATTCACAGTGCGTATCACTCCGCTAGCCTGTGTTCACTGCATAAAATTCCACTTCCTAGTTAGAAGCCATTACTACAGTGGTTTTTGTGACATCATCAGCGGACATGGCGAACGATTCTTTTCAGGAATGTAGCTTTTGGCTTAAAATATCAAAGCTCTTCAGGTACGGATAAAAAAGAAGAAGAGACGCCAGCTTTACCAGAAGCACCTTTAACGGGAATGTACAACCCGACGTGAGTTACTTAGCCAGCTAGCCGACGTGCTATAAAAAGAATGTGGTATCTTCGTGATCTATTTCCACTAGCGGAGCAAAAATAAACAGAACATTTGTCCGTTTTGTGTCCGAAACGTCTCTTCCTAGATATTAATTTCTTGTTTATAGAACTGTTATATAAAAGCAATATCACACTCGCAGTTGTGCAAAAACAATACTGAAACACCGAGACCTGACTATACAGTCACGGATCTTACATAACGTATAAGACTTTACACCTAGACTTGGCATTGAGAGCTGTTATGCAAACTGAAAGATTACTCAGACTTTCCATGTTGAGACTGACTTACCTGGTTGTACCTGGTTTGCAAATAAGCGTGACTTGTTCAATAATGTTGCTTTTTATTTACACACAGGCGATTTGATTACTGGAGGCTGTACAGAGTATTGTGTGCCACTGTTGTGAAGAATTGCAGTCTGAATGGAAAGTGTTGTGCTGTCATGATCAGACGTGTAGGTCAGGCCAGAAGAGCGGCAAGCTTTTATTAGAATCGTCAGGCTCAAGGTTACACCGGCACAATCAGTTAAGAAGTGGTGCGCCAGAATAAACAGATGCAAAACAGTATTTACATTACAAAACAATCACGCAGCTGTAAATCAGGAACTAGACCGTTTAGAGCCCATCGTGTTTTCTGTAGACCGTCAAATGAAATGCTAATATACGAGGGTGAATCAAATGAAATCCTTCGAATCAAAACATTTTTTTTTTCTAGAAGAATCCCGACACGCATAAGAGCTGGGACATTTGCTTTGAACGAAATGGAGATTTTTCGACATAATGATCACATTTTGTGACACCTGGTTTGCGATAAACTATGCAAAATAACAAAGTTGAAGGTTTTCATTTGACTCCTACATGTAATAAAATGCAGTACATTGAGTTGCAGGTTTATTAGCTCCATCATAGGCTCTTTTATCAGATCCACCGTACCATATCGTGCACTTTGGGGGCATCCAGATACCGACGGAAAGAAGCCACCATAGGAGTGCTGTTGACCAAAGACTGATCATTCTGATCACAGTGACAACATTTGTAAAGAAAAATACAGATGGGTGAGAAAGGGAGAAAAAATGAAGTCTTGAAGTCTTAGTAAGGTGTTCGACCAATAAAAGTGTCAAGAACAGCTTAGGTGCACATCGGCATCGATTCTACAAGTCTCTGGAACTGTTTGTCACTGGAGTGATAAACGTCGTCTCCAAAAAAGGTTTCACATCACGGCTGGCTTTTGATGATGGTGGAGAGGACTGTCTAACATGTCACTCCAAAAGTTCTCATAGGTGTTCAGTTTGGTTGAGAGTGGGTTGGTGACTGTGAAGGTCATGGCATATGATTTACATCGTTTTCACACTCTGGGAGTCCTCATGCCTTGTGCATGGGGGCGGAGTCATCCTGGAAGAGACTACGCCCATCATGATAGAAATTATTCATCGTGGGATAAAGGTGATAAGGTAGAAGTACATTGTATTGGTTTGTAGTGACTCTTCCCTCTAAATGGAGTCAAACCATGCCAGCAAAATAAATAAATGCCCCCTAGAGCATAACAGAGCTACTGGATTGAGTTATTATTATTTTATTTTATTGTTTTTTTTCTTGTTTTTTTTTTCTGCTGCACACAAAAGTTGGATAAAAGTCATGATTTGGATGTTTGTTTCAAATAATAAAATAGCCATGGGAAATTAAATACCTGATTGCTGAAGGTGAAAGAATTCAACTGAATGCTTTAATGCACTGCCAGCAATGTTGCAATTAGACAGATTCTCTAATTGAATTGAAATCGTTAAATTCCCAAGCAAAGCTCATGCCAGCCCTTGGCCACGAGAGTACAATTTTTGTGCTCTCTTTGGGCAAGATGGAACAGCTACTCTGTCTCTGTCTCACTTGATTGTTGTTAACCAACCAAGAACATCAATTAGATCAGACAGGCAGAACAGAGCAGTTAGCGATGTCTTCCGAGTGCGGTGAGCCGTACTACAGTGCTGCTTATTGACCTCACGGGCTGTGGAAGATGTTTTCTGGAGGTTATCACAAGGGAAACCTGCAATTAGTCTCATTTTATATTAGGACATTGATATATATATATATATATATATATATATATATATATATATATATATATATATATATATATATATATATATATATATATATAAACAGAAACAAAACAGGAATCCTTTGGAATAGAAATGAAAATTTGCATAATACTTGATGCATGAGTGTTTGGTTTGTGTATGTGTTTGGATTGATGATGTAATTTGTGAGTGGTTTACGGAACATTTAATACACTAATGTGTAAAAGGAGCAAACAGCAAAGCAGGTAGGAGGGAAGTTTGATCTGGTTAGCCAGATTAGCTGCTCGCTGTTCACACTGTTTGTTGATTAGTTCAGACAGTCGTGCTGGAGAAGAGCAGCAACTTCAGCATTATGCAGCAACGTTCTTCACAGTGACGCTTTTGTATGCAGACGGAACAAAGCACTGCTTCCGTATGGAGGGAAGGGGATAGGATAGAAGAGCTGCTCTCCACTGCCGCACTGCAGGAGAAAGACACAGCAAAACACACAGTGAGAGAGAACGAAAAGCAAGATGAAAAATGTATGTGTATGTACAAAAGCATGTGCCAGCTCTCAGCCAGTCATCCTCTGAACCCATCATTAAGCTTATTACATGGGACTATTTTAAATATTTAATCATAAGCCATGTCATGTTATTTTAAATACCCAAGGAACTACTAAGGTGGACTAGGATCAGTTAATATGTGCATGAATATACTTATTAGAAATGGCCTACATGGCCTCCTGCGATCCCAAACTAGCCAACTAAAATGTATTTATCAGAGGTAGACACGAGGGGGGTTTGAATATCTGAGTCGTGATTTGACTTCTGGGAATCGTGTCAACGTGACGTCATAACATCATATGTCATATGTGACATCCAAAATAAATTTCATACAAGAAGGACTTAAAAAGTTCGTTTTTACATGGACAAGTATGAGTTCAGTGCAACTGGACTCATACTGGGCAACATGATAAGAATATTGCATATCGTGATATGTCTACATGTTTAATACAGAAAAGGAGGTTAAATAATCTGTAAAATTTTAAGGAATGCAAAGTTTTAACATCCAGATCAGTTACTTTCAGTAACTTTGTAGTTTATTAAATCAATCAATCAATCAAGTTTAAACAAAGAATCTTGAAATATCCACAAAATCTCCAAAAACTTGTATTGAGACATAATTGATCCAGATATAATTAATTCACCGTTATAATTAATTCACGTAATTCACCGCTTTTTAAAAAAAATTGACCCAAACACCAAATTACATAATCTGAGTCAGTGTTCCAAGAGGAGTTTGATCATTTTATAATCACATTTCTGAGTTTAGATGTACTTTCAATGTTTAAAACGCATGAAAAATAATTCTTGTTTTGATGGACGCTGAAGGCGTGTAAATGAGTTCTTCAGCTCTCATATCTAATTCCTTTAAATTCAGACCCACTACCATTAAATTTCACACTATCTGTTGTTACCCAGATGAGGATGGGTTCCCTTTTGAGTCGGGTTCCTCTCAAGGTTTCTTCCTCTTAAAACATCTTAGAGAGTTTTTCCTTGCCACCGTCGCCACTCAGTGGCTTGCTCAGTTGGGATAAATTCACACCTTTAATATCTGTATACCACGTTGATATTTCTGTAAAGCTGCTTTGAGACAATGTCTATTGTAAAAAGCGCTATACAAATAAAATTGAATTGAATTGAATTGAATTAAATATTTGTTTTTGTTAGTATTGCGTTCCCTCAGTTTAGTCCACCTTCTACACACCACTCTGTGTGGGCAATAAAATGCAAAACCTTCTGTGTACATTTCTCCCAAAAGGTCAGAAAAAGGTCATTTGTATTACTGCCATGATCACACTGGTTAAATATAGCTCCCCTCATTTTCATCAGAAACAAGGCGGCTGTAGATCAGGTGGTAGAGCGGGTTGTCCGCCAATTGTAGGATTGGCGGTTCGATTCCCGGCCCACGTGACTCCACATACCGAAGTGTCCATGGGCAAGACACTGAACCCCAAGTTGCTCCCGATGGCAAGTTAGCACCTTGCATAACAGCTCTGCTACCATGTGTGTGTGTGTGTGTGTGAATGGGTGAATGAGACACAGTGTAAAGTGCTTTGGATAAAAGTGCTATATAAGTGCAGACCATTTACCATTCATTTCTTGCTCATGTTCCTATGTTTCTCTCCTAGCAAAATGAGTGTAGATGCACACACAGTACAAAGAAATAACCCACTTATGGTCTTACATAATAAAATGACTGTACAGAACATCTACACAAATCGCGGTTTTATTTTGTCAGTTTCAGATGTATAGAAAGCAGAGCAGAGCATGTTGCGTAATGATGCGATGTGTCACTTCCAGGGTCTGGCTGTCCTTTCCGTCTTCAACTTTCCATCTGCTCACTAATGAACTAATTAAATAGTGCATCTGGAAGGTGTAAAAAAAAAAAAAACTGTTCATAAGTGTTGTAAATAGTACAGAAACTTCTAACACGGAGTAATTTTTTAAAGAAAAAAAAAAAAGCACGCTCACATGGTGGAGTGATGGTGCTTGATATACCCCATCATCACTTTCTGGATCAGGCCTGGTAATTAAGGATTGTGTGGACTGAAGTGCAGCAGGGCTGTTCAAGTGTGATGGCCAAAAAAAGTTTTCAAAAGTTGCATCTAACACGTTTTTGATTTAATAACATAATTGAGATGGATCGTGTTGTAGAATAAATGCAAAGTGTATCATTTACATTTATAATTTGGCGGCAGGTGGTGTTATCCAAGAACATGTCCTTATGCTAGTGCAGATCGGCTAGAATCCAAAGTCGTCGAAGAAGCCTTTATTTGTCAGATATACATTACAGCACAGTGAAATTCTGGGTCAGGGTCATGAGAGAGGGTTAAGGGCCTTGCACAAGGGCCCAACAGTGTCAGCTTGGCAGTGCTGAGACTTTGAACCACCAGTGCCTTAAGCTTAGAAATGAACTGTGCTCGTTCCTTGCCGTTTGCCTTGCTAGTTTGGTCCATTTGTCACAATGCGAAAGCTGTTTCCAGTCTAGAGAACTGATCCCTGGTTCGTCTGGGTCTTGCTTCCACTGAAACGCTGCGAATCCCACATCCGGCGTAGAAGCTATCTGCTCTCCATGCTACATGATGAGTAACATGATCGGTTCAGCTCGGTTCAGCGCTACTCACCAAAGTTTTGTGATGGCAGGGTTCGTGGAGGACAGTGAACCAGACTTTCACACAACTGGAGCAGTGTAATTGGCTCACCTTTGAGGTGTGAATGCTTGCGCTGAGAGCATTGTGAGAAAATCATATCCCGTGCCAGCCTGCATTGCTGAAAACCTTCTTTAATGAGAACAGATCCTTGTTGTAAGGTATTCCTGCATCAGGATGTTGCTGTGCATCCAAAATGCGCTGCTCTTTGGCACTTGAGTGTTGGTACAGAAAATAGATAATTCATTCATTAAGTAAATAAATAAATAAATAAACAAACAGAAAATGGATTAAACTAGTGCCTGCCAAACCTGCTTGTTCAAAACTGACATGGATTTGCACAGTTAATTCATAGTTCATAGTGAATTCTTACTGGTGAAACCAAACCAGCGATTAGGAGCCCTGGCCCCTAAATGAGCCCAGAACTGGTCACCTGTGTGAGCTCAGGTATTCGGTGAAATAAGTGTGGAAGTCATTTTTTTGGACCTTCAGGACCACTGATGTAGCTTTTACTCTAAAAGCTAATTAAAGGTACATTACATATTAAAGGTAAAAAAAAAAAATGTCTATATATATATTCTTCATCCTATGACTGCAGTGACGAGAAGAAAAAGTTTGGCAACTTTATTTCTGAGAGTGCATAAGTCAATAAGTAATATGTGTTTTAAGTTTAGTGCATGATTGATCTTTATTCAAGTTCTTATTGAAGCTGGTCTTCAGTCTCCATTTGAAGACAGCGAAGGACTCGGATGATTGAAAAGCCGCAGTACAGAGACGTCTTAATCCTCGTGTCTTGAATTCTGTTTTTCTTTTTTCCCTCTACACCTTTTCTTAAAAGTTCCTGGGCTTTTCATTTTTCACCCAAGTTCCTCCTGCCCTCCTTTATTTTTTTTTCTCCACTCCGCATGGTTTCGTCCCTCCTGACTGCAGCAGGCACAGTCTGAGCAATCAGAGGGCTAAAGCCCGTCTTGTGTCTCACCTCCCGCTTCTGTACATGCCTCACTGCCTTGTTTTCTGTTGTTTTCTGGCCTTTCATAAATCAACTGTGAGTGTGCACTGCCTGCCATGCTGCACATAGAGACACCATTTGTTACACAAATCTGCACCATAGACCCCTCAGCTGGCATTTTCCTTCTCTTCAGTACAGCAAAATCTGCATGTTTCGTCTCATTCTAATCTTGAGCTCAAATAAAATACCATTGTGCTCTGTCCCTGCGTATTTATTTAACCTGTCGCTGGGCTTTCATGGAGTACTTGCACAGTAGGAAGACGTCAGACATGACTATAGACTGGTGTCACTCACTTCACATATAATTAAGGCACTGGAGAGGATTATGGGACAATAGCCGGACCCCTCTTCAGTTTCCATTTGGGAATGGAGTATATCAGGCATCAGGACCGGAGATCAGGAACAATAACCAGTAGCACTGAGCACAACAGGGGACTGTGCTGTCACTATTCTTCTTTACATGCTACATTTAGGATAGCACATTGGCTCTTGCCATATTCAGCAGTTTTCAGATCAGATGACAGCGCTATAGTGGGACATCAGCAAGGGACAGGAAGGAGAATAACATGGGCTAATTAACGGTTGGGCTCTAGCTGCTACTTGGCATTGGGAAAACTAAGAAATGGATGAAAGACTTTTCTGTCGGAGCGAGAGGACATCATTGTTTGCAGTGTGAATACAGCTAACACACTGGACTCCCAGTTTCTGTACTTACAGAGCTGTATTCAGAGTTCAAGACTTAAGTTCGAAAGCTCTGTCAGTATTTAAACATGGAAAGTTCCTTGCATTTAGAGTTGGTTTACTCAAGTACTTTAAGCTAATTTTCTGAGTGGCCAATTCAGATTATTAAAATTTCCTGCATGTAGTTCATGCCTCCAAGGTTGCCAGAGGGTGTCTGAGATCAGGGTCATCAATAATGTCTAGACCGCCACATTTACACACAAGCCAGAAAAAAATTCACACTTATTGAATCAATGCCAAGGTGAATTGAAGCTGTTCCTGGTCACTCCTAGTGGCCCAAAGCCTTTCTCAGACACTTTATTTAGACTTTGTCACATATCTGTGTGTTTATCATTTTCGCATTAGCTTAAAAATAAACACAGCCATCAAAATCAAGCAATACATCAAAGGAAATTAGATACTTCAACAATGTCTGATTTGTATGGATATGCTTGAAACATATTGATGTCTGACATATTAATACTCATCTACCATGGTACAAACGTGACATATTATGCATCCAGACATGGGATGTTATGAGAGATAACTGTAAATAGTGTGCAAATGTGAGCTCTGAGAAAGACAAATAAAAACAATCAGAAGTAGCATAAAGCTAGCACATTACTAGTGCAGTTAAATAATAAGAAATGAACAAATATACTGCACACGTACATCAATGAGATTTGTGGGAAATTTTGTTGTATTGTGGCATTAGTAAAGGTTATTTTCCACTGAAGACTGTATTTTATTGCTGCAGTCTACTTGATTAGTCATGCTTTTTGTGACCAGGACGATGGTTTTCTGTTTTAATGTGACGCTCTTTGATAACTCAGCTGAATTCTGCAAGATTTATGCTTCCTCAGGGTCTCTCTTCCAGACTCACGCATTTTATAATGAATCGGCTGGTTATTGGTATTGATTTAACAGTAGCCTAAGTCTGCGTCTGACAGCAGTGTAACTAGACTTGCTAGATAAAAAGAAATGTGATCTACGAATCTATTACCTTTTCAGGCTATTATCTAATATATAATTAATGATATGACGTATAATTAATCCCAACTGAGAACCTGCTTTACTTTCATATTTTAGGTTTGCTACGAGCTTTTCAACTTCTGGCCCGAGATCTGTTCCCTGCAGTAGACAATCTACAACTGTTTCCAATATTCCCAAGCAAAAATGAGTCATGTGGAACTGCTGAGTTGGCTTCTCTGGGATTTTTTGGACCGTGCAGGTCCCTTGCGCTACTTCAGTGATCCTGTTATGAGTGTTAAAAGTTCCACAGTCTCACTCGAGGCTAAGCGGCACTGAGGTGGAACTGTGCTTTGCTGTCACTTGTGTTACATCTCAGACCTTGTTTAAGTGACTGTGTTAAAATGCACGGCTTCTCTTTGCCTCAGGCCTCGGGAGTGTGAATCGGATGGGAACATGTGCATGCGTGAACTCATCTTTGGGGTTTAAAGAAACACTCAACATGCTGACATTGTTGGCAAAGAATTAAAGCTGGCAGGGACTCCCCTTTACCTAGAGCCAAAGGAAGTCAGACCTGTCGTTAATGTTATTCTGATTCTATTGATACTTAATGCTTTGGTATGTTTATCGCTGGCCCTCAATTTATATTCTATATACACTAAAATTCTCAAAAAAATTTATACCGGATTCCCAGTGCTGCTTCCTTCAAAGGTTTCTTCCTCTTTATCGACATTTAACTAATCCATAGACCACACTAGATTTATTTTCTGGCCACAACCTTCAGACTGTCAAAGGTTATAATCTGATTGGCTCACCACACTTTCATGTATACTTATTTCCTCTGGGATGGTTTTGAGCAGGAATACAAATTTTTGACCATTGCAACACAATGACTGTATAGTCACTGGAGCTTGCAAAGTTATTAAAGTTTTGAGAAAGAGTAAATGGGATAGTCTTGCATGTTTACTGGTTGATCAACTTGCATGTTAGTCAGATTGGCTCTTGCGGTGAAAATAGGCAGTTATTGGCCTCGTATATTGACAGAATGTACCTACTGAAGCTACAGGTCTGGCTTGTGAGACTAGGGGTTTGATGACTGAACCCTAGCTACTAAATCAAATCTTATCGTAGGAGATTCATTGGTATACTCAAATATCAGATACTTGCCTTGAAGCGATAGTTTATGTCGGTTGTGCCTTTGTCAGTGGATGTTGGTGGATGTCTACAGCTCGGTTTGAGTTTGTTATTAAGTTTAGCAACAGTGTCGTGTGTGATGTGCTCGCCATGTTTCCTGTTAAAGTCCATCACAACCTTGCGACAGCTTCCCGATCCAGCCATGTGAATGATTGCAATACGTTCTTCTTTTGTCAAAGGTGTTCTTACATTCTATCTGTGAAAAATAAAAAACAAACAAACAAACAAACAAACAAATATATATATATATATATATATATATATATATATATATATATATATATATATATATATATAGCTAAAAGTGTTATTTTCCCAAATGTTCGGAGACTTTTGAGACACCCTGTATATATTTTTAGTATACTTGTGTACACGTTAAATATTCTACATTATACAGTATGTGTTTTAATCCATGTCTCACACACTTTATTCGCACATATAGTTCACAAAGTGCGGTAGTGGGGTCTGTGAGGTATCGTCAGGTTATTATTGACCTGTTTGTTTGTTTGTTTGTTTGTTTGTTTGTTTTTAGGTTGAAAAATCACACTTCATTATTTGCAAAGTTTCAAATGTTTGATGCTACACCGATTGTTTATTTGAATCCTGCTGATATCTAATTTGTATATAATTCCCGCCTTGTTATTGTCTCTAGCTTTTATACTACATAATAATGGAAGTCACAGGATTTCACCCATTAAATGCGATACTGATGCTTTACTAGTGTGATTGAAAAGCTCATGGCCAGTGTGTTCTGTTCAAGGAAAATGTGGCATCCTTGGAGGCATGAACTGCACACAGGTGCAGATTTCAATGGGCTACCCAGAAAGTCGAGTTGTTTAGGCCAAGACTTTATACTGAGAGCTCTCTGGGTGTAATTGAGCTTAAGTGGCTGGCTGTGAATAAATGAATTTTTGTAAATGAATTCTAAAACATTTAATTCACTATATACTGCATTACCATTTTTGGTAAAGTAACACTTTTATGACTTGCAGGTAATGACATGACAGAGCCAGTTGTGAATATTGGATTTAAATGATGAGTTCTGATTTGAAAGCCCACCCTCCAAACAGAATAAATTAGTTATTGATTTTTCAGCCCTATTGAGCAATTCATCAAAAGTAGGTATTTTAATATGCACATAGTATCTACATTCAGAGAATTGTTGTGATAGGCTGCAGCTGTTGAGCAGTGCAGAACCAAACAAATGGGAAAAGATCAATCAGTGAAGCAGCAGGTGTCGCCGAGGGGAGGGTAAATGTGCGGCTCCGCTGCCGCTGGCAGCTATTTTCACATTTTCAACTTGATGTTGCCTGAATGAAGCACATCCAGTGCAACTAATCATGAGCTCGCTCAATCAGCCTTTGCAGCAACACATGGGATTTCTGAAATAGCCTCAGCGGAGTGGATAAAGATGGGAGCTAGGAGAAATCTAATACCAGACTAATCTCCACAAAGACATTCGAAATTAGATACTTAACCTCAACTGTGGTGGTCTTTTATCCAAAACATTACCTCCGAAAGATTGTCCAGAATATTAAGCAAGTGGAACAAATGAAGCCTCTTCAGTGTCTGGGTTTTCTATCTGTTTATCAAAGACACTTGTGTACAGTGTGTGATTGCGAGGACGTGTTTTTTAGATCTTTGTGGGGACCCAAGAAGGAGAGTAATATCTGACAGTTTTGACTTTGTGGGCACATTTGGCTGGTCCCCATGATGAAAACTAATAAAGCCAAACAGGTCCTCACAAAGGTGTGTGTGTGTGTGTGTGTGTGTGTGTGTGTGTGTGTGTGTGTGTGTGTGTATGTTTTGACAAGAGGGAGTCTGGAAAATACAAAGAACACCCACAGAGAATCATGGCTGTCTTTACGAGCCAAGCTTCTTCTGTTTCTTTTTTTTTTTTTTTTTGCTTCTGGTAAATTGGTACACAAAAGCTTAAAGCTGTCTGAGACAGAATCCTTTTCTGTAACTGTAGGTGTATAAAAGCCTGAGGAGCACATAATGATGTAATCCCTGAGATCCTCCTTTTTCTTTTTCTTTTTTTTTTAACAGTTAATGCAGCCCAGATTCTTGGCAGCCAGTAGCTGTGCCACATTGAAATTCACCCACGGGCAAAATGTCAAGCTTCGTTTCGGGTCTTTGCGTTTGCCCCAGTGTCGGCTGTAAACTGCAATAACCTGATTATGATTCTCAAAAGCTAGTTGTCAGGCAAATGAGTTGAGGCTCATTATGCAGAAGAAAGTGAACACTTCTGTACGGATGCAGATCCAGGTGGAGATATAACAGGGCAAAATAAAGTATCATCCCTATGGCTCTGTTGAGAACACAATGCTGGCAGCTCTAAGGAGGAACAGGAAGACACTTTCTGGGGAGTGTTTATTATCCGACTGCAGATGATATATTCTTCTGTCAGCTATTTCTGTTGAACATGTACAGTATGCCAGTGATATACATGGACAGGTTAGACTGTAGCTCCTCATACCTGGCCTTAAGGATGATTTCAGTAATCTTAGAATATATGATAAGTGCATGTGATATTGATCATATCTTTTTTTTTTGCTGCAGCATGGCTTATATTAAGTGAATGTCCAATAGCTTTGTCCTATCTAAATTCTTTATTCATGATATAACATGACTTTTGGGAAATAGAAAAGATGAGACTTCCTTTTGATCATTTACAACGTTCATTCATCTTCAGTATGAGCTTTATCCTGGCCAGGGTTGTGGTAGATCCAGAACCTGTCCCAGGAATGCTGGACATGAGGCAGGAATACACACACACATTCACTCCTAGGGGTTATTATTATTGTAGTCAGTCTACATTAATGTACCAGCATGTTTTTGGAAGGTGGGAGGAAACCAGAAAACCTGTAGGAAACCCGCACGGACATGGGATGAACCTTTATGCCAAACATCAAACAGACATTAACCCTTAAGCTGTGAGATGGCAAACCCAGCTGATAAAAAAAGGTCCCCAGGACGTCCCCTAAATGGCCGCTACGAACGTCCCCCGAACGTTCATGTTTAGGGTCCCCTTGAAGTACTACGGATGCTGAAGGGGACGCTCACAGGACGTCCAGCGACCATTCGGAAAGCTTAGAGGACTTTTGATGAAATGAACACATTCAGTAGTGTTATGATTTACGTTATGACTCTGACGTCCTCAGAACGTCCGGCAGCGAATATTATAAACCGGACCAAATACGGACCTCAGTGGACGTTCACGACGTCCGGGGGACGTCGCTTGTTTGCTGGGAAGTGGAGCGTTAATTAGATCCTCAACTCAAGACAATTGAGTTTAAGTTCAACACTTGCTCATTTGGCCAAAAAAGTCACCTTCAGTTAAGAGATTACGACTAAGCAGTTCTAGGTATGAGGGTCTTGCTTAAGGTCTCAACCATGACATTGTGTTGATGCAAGATTTGAACTAACAACATTCAGTTCAGCAGACTAACACTGAGCCAACACTTCCCGCTTTCCATTTGCAGCCCTGTGTTATTTCTGTTCCTTTCTGTGCATGACGAGGTGATTTTATTGCTTTACATACTGTGACTTGCTTTACAAAGCGAGTTTTGAAGGACACTCTCACACTTTTTCCCCCCCCAAATCCTCTAACACTTTTTTCAATTTGAAATCGTTAATTTTCCTCAGACACCACAGTCGTCCTTGATCCGTCCTGCTTTGTAAACCTTATTCGCTTTGTGAGATACAGGCCCAGATGTACAGCTGTTATTTTTCTATTGACAGCAATGGTAGCAAGTATTGAATTTGTTGCACTTTGTTTAACATTGCTCCAGGTGCTTCTCTTCCCTCTTGCACTGCTCTCTGGACCCAAAAATCCCCGTAAGAAAAACTGTGCAGTGTGTGGCAGCCTAAGTGATTGATTGTCAGGTGAAGAGCTCATCCTTTAAATAGGTGCTGCGTGCCATCAATCATCCAGACCTGCTCTCTGGGGAGACGGGAACGATGCTGGCAGCCCCCTCATCAGGGTCAGAGGTGCACACATATCGTAGGTGAACAGAGGCACATTCAAGGCATTGAACTGTCTGGGCTCGGTTTTTGCAAAAGAGTAAAAAATGAGCCACGAGATCATAACACTGGTGTGTGGGTGTGAGGTATTATGGGTAATTTTCTTGACCATTGGTGCAGGGATTAACCTGGAATCAAGGTGTGTGGTTAGGTGTGTGCTGTGGTGATAAACAATCAAATCAGCTTCTTTCATTTCATTTAAAAATAACTGCCGGCATCCGCAGTGATATTTTTGCATTGCCGTATAATTAGTTTTCACTTATAAATATTTCAGTTGTAGAATTAACCAGATGACTGATAAACACGAGCACGTTTTTATTATACCGATTGGTTTTGCTTGGACTTACATAAAAATACAATCTTCATTCTTCCTTATTTACACACACACACACACAAATCTGCAATGCACAAAAAAATACACGCGTGCATTTTGTAAACGTTCTTAACCTTTGGCACATAGTAAACAATGTTTTAATGTCATGAAAAAATACTATCTGCATTAGTTAACACAGAAAGTGCCAGGTAATTTCAGGTCAGTCTCCCTGTACTATACTATTGATTAAGTAACATTTGTTTGAGCCACAAGCACATGACATTAATCTGGGTAATGTGTTAGAAGGGTGGAAAAATCAATGTGTCTCGATGAGCCGGGGGTTCAGGAGGCGAATTGATGTTGCAGAAGAACTTTTTTGATGTCAGCGATACACTCCCTGCTGGAAAATGGTGTCTTTATTGTTGCCGTAAACACTTATTTCATCCCTCCTCATCAGGCGGATATCATTTCATACACCTTGTTGAGGGTGTGGAAGTGCTGGCTGTTGTGTTTCTATATTCATTTGCACTCCATGTCAGCCTTCATCATCCATGCAATAGTTTGTGTGTCAAAATCAATCATCTTCAAAGACAAATGAAGAATGTTTGAGACGCTCAGTCACTGTCCACTCCATACAGCATTGTGCATCATGGTAAAGCTGGAATAGGAAATCAATTTCCCATGCCGTAGTGATAATTATGATTCCAGCTTATGAAGCTCGGGTTGTATTTTGAAAGCAATTTGAAGGCCGCAATCAGTGGCGGTTATGCCACGTAATTTTTAAAACATGACTGGAATGAACGCTTTACCTTTCCTAATATTAGAAAAGGCTCTTGCTGGTAAACAAAGCAAAATCAATAAAGCTATATTAATGTTTTCATTCACAATGCATTTGAAATGGTGTTCTCTCAGTATCAGTGACTATATATAACATATAATAATATATAATATATAACTATTACATTTTGTGTATGCTGTTTTGTTTGTTTTTTTCATTTCAATCTCGTAATTTCCTTTGGACGTCTTATTTGTGTTCAGCCCTTCTATCAAATCTACATTATTTGGCCAAAAGTTTGTGGACACCTGACCGTCAAATCCATATATGGTTGTTGAACATTCCATTCCAGATTTATTCCCCTCGTGCTGTTGTAATAAGCTCCACTCTTCTGGGGAAGGCTTTCCAGTAGATTTTGGAATAGTGGCTGTGGGGGATTTGTGATCATTCAACCACAAGAGCGTTAGTGAGGTCAGGCACTGATGTTGGGCGAGGAGGAATGGGGTGCAGTCGTCGTTCCAGTGTTCAATGGGGTTGAGATTAGGGCTCTGTGCACTACACTAGAGTTCTTCGACTTCAGCTTTGGTAAACCATGTCTTCATGGAGCTCGTTTTGTGCACAAGGGCATTGTCATGCTGGAACAGGTTTGGGCATCTTAGATCCAGTGAAGCGATATTATAATGCTACAGAATGCAAAGACATTCTATACAATTTTTTTATTCTAACTTTCTGGCCCTGAAAGTGTTTTACATTTGCTTGATTTTGAAAGCTGTTTTTATCTGGACTGCACCTGGGTGTCATGTCACAGCAAACCAGTGACTACATTTCCCACCCTGCGCAGCGGCCTACAAACATGGACGCCATGGACTACACTTCCCACACATACATGTTCACCTTCTTCGGAATACTAATCACACACACCTGTTTCCAATCTCACACCTACTCACACCACAGTATATAAGAGACTGCTCAAACACTATGACTTGGCATAGTATTGAGTTTATCTCACTTACCAAGCGGTTGTCCTTTGTTCTAGTTTCGTTTCGTTTCATGATCTCTGACCTCGTTTATAGTTTCTCGACTCTGGTTATTGCCTTGCCCTATTTACACCTGTTTGCCAATCGCCTGACCTTTTGCATGTTTTTGGACCACGTGTTGGATTACTGATTTGGATTTGTCTGCCTTTGTCTTCTTTTATAAAAGCTCTTAACTGCGATTGCTTCTGTATCCTACTCCCTTACGTCTTGCGACGTGACACTGGGTCTCAGTCAATCACATTAAAATGCTAAAAATGCCATGTCTGAAAGCTGTCCCGTTCCTGGCTTCCAGTAATTTATTTGGTTTAACTACTGGCACTCTCTTTCACATGTTTAGAGGCACCCTTAGTACATCAGGGTACAGGATTTTGTATTATTTTCTTTTAGATTTGACATGTGATCGATCCCCATATTATTATTATATACACTGCTAGGTATCAGCATAGGCCTAATGCTATATAACCACAATTTTATTAGGCTGTAACGGAGCTGCTACAGAGAGTTCACCCTTCTGGTGTGAGTGCATTGAGACCATCACATAATAATGCTTGTGACGGGCTACATGGCTGAAAAACTTCTCAAGCGATAAAGGGGCATCTCTTACAGGTGCTCCTTCATTAAGACCTGCCAGTTTAAATGTCGGTAACAAGACAAGAGGAATGTTAATAGTGATGCACCTCCAATTCTGCTAAAATAATTGGGCACACAACAGAAGATGAATGAATTGTTTCATGAATAATGGATGGATGGATGTTTGACCATGTAATGCTAAAGTCTTTCTCAGAGTAGAGTTTGGTAGGGATGCATCAATATTATTTTTTTCCTTCCTGATCAAGTATGAGTACTTAGTATTAAGCAATCAGAGGCATCATGGGACATTTTATTTAGCTCTGTTTATGTTGCTGGGTTGCTATATTTAAATATACAGCATTTTTTGTACATCCTTATCCAGAGAGACTTACAGAAGTGCTTTTTCATCTCTATCAAAAGCATATCCTCATGCTAGGTCACTAGGTCAGCGACGAAGAGAGGCAACAGTCTAAAAATTCTGCTGGGGTGGTTATTACAGTAAGAACAGCAAAGGGGACGTTTATTACACCACCTGGATGCCAGGACAGAGCACTGATGCATGCCTTCCTTGTAGCTTAAGAGATGGTGGGTCCAGCTGAGGCATGTTAGAGGCTCAGAAGGAGTGTGGTGCGGAGTGGAGTGTGATAGATGCCTTTACAGGAAGTAAGTGGAGGGAGCATAGCAGTGTGGTGGTGGTGTGGGTGAAATTGGCGATTGGGAGCTGCATTCTGGATCAGATGCAGACCTGCCAAGAGCAAGATGAAGTCCAGTCTCAAAATGACAAGCACATGTATGACTCTTTGATAGAAATGGCCAGATCCTCCTGATGCTGTAAAGCTAAAACCTGCATGACCTGCATGAGTCAGTTTAGTGATGTGAGGCAAGAAGGACAGTTGTTTCTCCAGGATGACCTTAAGGTTGTGTGCAGTGCCAGATGTGAATATTTGAGAGCTCTCCATGGAGGTCACAAGAACGTGACATGGGCATGTATCCCGATAGATCGATAGGGATTTCATTTGAGCTGATGAGCTGCCATCCATGATGGGATGCCTGCCAGACATGCTGAGATACGTTCAGAAATTGAGTGTCTGAGGGAGGAAAGGAGAAGATGAGTTCAGTGAGTGTCATCAGCATAGCAGTGGTATGAAAACCCCTGTAAGGAGAAGACTTCACAGAGAGAGTGGATATAGTGGGAGAACAGAAGAGGACCCAGCAGCCTGTTGGACACACTGGACATTGGACCATTGCCAAGCTGTGACAAAAACTCTTAGACTTATTCGCATAGAAAGGAGAGTCTTGTGATTGTGCTAAAAATCGAGATTGACCATTAATGACCAGTAATGTAGGTTCATCCTGTACAACATCAAGAAAATCAGACCCTATCTCACCGAACAGGCTATACAGCTACTGGTCCAGGCTCTTGTCAAATCAAAATTGGACTATTGCAATGCACTACTCTCGGGCCTCCCAGCCAGCTCCATCAAACCCCTTCATATGATTCAGAATGCAGCAGCACGCCTCATCTTCAACCAGCCCAAGAGAACCCATGTTACACCTCTTCATCTCCCTCCACTGGTTTCCTGTAGCCGCCCGGATCAAATTCAAGGCCTTGATGCTCACGTACAAGACCTTGTCTGGAACAGCACCCCCCTCTCAACTCTCTCCTGAAGGCTTACGTTCCCTCACGCAATCTGCGATCAATCAATGACCGATGCTTAGTAGTACCTACTCAGCGTGGCTCAAGGTCTGTTTCCAGAACCTTCACACTATCTGTTCCTCAGTGATGGAATGAACTTCCAACCTCAATCCAGACCACAGAATCTGTCACTATCTTCAAGAAACAGCTAAAGACCCACCTGTTCAGTGTACACGTAACCATCCCCTGAAAAACAAACAAACGAACAAAAAAAAACCACCTTACTCTGGCACTTACACCTCTAAGCTGCGCACTTCTTCTAGAACTCAATTAATAGATCTTGTGTGGTAGCACTTCTTGTATTGTTCTCTGCTTGATGGATCGCTTTGTAAGTCGCTTTGGATAAAAGTGTCTTCTAAATGAATAAATGTAAATGACATGTTGGCTGATCTAGCGGCAAGAAGCTTGTATCAGTGCTGCTAGCAATGAAATCCTTATGCAGAATATTATATTTAAGACACTATGGTATTTAAATAGAGACTGACCAACCTCAGTGAGCATGGTCATTAAAAAAGGATTCAAGGACAAGGACAAAGGACGTGGATTCATGAATTGCGTCTTGGCTCACAAGCAAAGTACAAAACCTGGCAAGTATGTGATTGTCAGTGCTCGCAGAACTGAAGTGCTCTCACGCTCGCGCTCTCCTTTAAAGATATGGGTTTAATGCCATAAGATGGAAAAGTCCAGATTGCTGTCATTTTGTTTCTCCTGTTCATTAGAGCAACAACATACACTGGGTTTATGTGGTATCATGAATTATGTAGTATCAGATGCTTGTATCAGAACATTTTTTATAAATATCCAAATATACAAATATCAATTCATCCATAATTTTGGTACATAATTTAGTACAATACAATACAATGCAATGGAATGCAGTATATAACAATAGGTAATGATAGTTGTAGTAGCTTACTAATGGCTATGATACTAATGGAAGGCTCATATATCAGTGGCAACAGTGGGTAATAAAGTGGATGCTGATAATCAGAGTATCTCTTCACCTGCCTATTCACCTTGGCCTGATCTGAAAAGCCATATTTTTTTTAAGTAGTCTCTCTCTCTCTCTCTCTCTCTCTCTCCCTCACTCTTTCTCTGTGTCAGACTGTCTCTGTCATGCCCATCTGCAGTTATCTGGATATTGACTCATCCCCCCACTGATAGCATCTCCATCTAATCCTGGCTACGCTCGATCAGAGGCCCACTGGCAGCAGTTACACACAGCACTTTACCTATTTATTTATTTATTTATTCTTCTTCAAGGTAGTGGTCGCTAACCTGAACCTTTTTTTATTTTTCAAATCCTGACAAAAGAATGCTGCTTTTAATGGGGACGTTTAATATTGGCATACAGTTTGCATGTTATCAATTCATGTCTCTTACTTCATAGCTGTCTTATGAGCAATAAGCAAAATTTGGACACCAGCCATGAGTAGGATTATTGACTAGGGTAGCTATAAGTGTGTGTGTGTGTGTGTGTGTGTGTGTGAAATGTGTGAATTTGAAATTAATTCGGTTTCTTTCTCTGTCTTCCCATTGAGACCTTTCTGTGATGATGCACCATTGTGTTCAGCATTGGCTCAGTTCCTGAGTTTTTTTTTAGATGCACTGAAACCCTAATCAACCATATTGACTTTACTGCATAAAAAAAAGACAGCCTGCATGATGTTAACAAGTCAACATAGCTGTTGTCAGAGCACAAAGAACTGTATTGCAACCAGCAAAAATAAAAACGTGGAACCGGGTCAAAACTGACGAGTGGTGCTTTAGTTGGAAAAGCCAACGCAAGGTCTTGGGTTCATGGCAGACTCGCTTGGCTATTAATTTAAAAATAAGTAAATAAATAAATAAATCACTGTTCTGGGTTGATATTTTTTCTACTAAACCATGGATTCAATGGATCTCTGTATAAGCAGCCATTGCGGCCTTTTCTCAAGAGCTGAATGTACAAGTTTCCCCAGCCTTTGATTTTCATTCATTTGTTTAGGAGCAAGAAGATGAACTCATTGTCACTGTTACAGCTTGTGACAGTATTTTGTTTGTGTGTGGTTTTATATTGTGTATATGAGACACAGTGACTATTACTCATCAAAGTTGCATAGGAAAAAAAGTGCAGATTTGAGCGCACAGAATGACATACAGTGCACTCCATTAATATTAGCACCCTTGGTAAATATGAGCAAAGAAGGCTGTGAAAAATTGTCTTCATTGTTTAACCTTTTGATATTCTGTTAAAAAAAAAAAAAAAAAATCACAAAAATACTCTGCTCTTATGAATATCAAACAATTGCAAACACACCACAGGTTTATTCCCCACGAATTTTTTTAAAAATAGAATTATCTTATATTTGGAGTATATTCCCATTGATATTTACTTTTTTTAGTACACCTGGGTGATTAAGAACAGGAATATGGTCAATCATGACTTATAAATATGAGGTATGACAGAGGTCAAATTCCCATAACAGTGGGTAAGACCAACGAATATAGCTGTGATGTGCGGCAAAAGGTTGTTGAGCTTCACAAAATGAGAAGTGGATATAAGAAAATAGCACAAGCCTTGAAAATGCCCATTTCCACCATCAGGTCAATAATTAAGAAGTTATTAATGAACCTGAAACTGGACATGTGTCTATATTGTCTCAACGCACTGTGAAGAGGAGGGTTCGAGTGACCAAAAAATCATGTGAGTGTATATAGTGCATTCTGGAAGTGTATTCTGTTTTTAATAAAGCTGTTTAAGGTCAAATAATGCATATTTCGAAGGTTTATTTTTTAAATATAGTTGAGTTTCCATCCAATGAACAGATTCTTATTTCATATAAATCGTGAAATCACTGAAAGTTCACAGGTTTAAGGTGCTAAAGTGTAATTACCTTGAAAAAACATGCTATGGCATCCAAACTATAGCTATAGCCCACCTTCCCAAGACTGCTTACACAGGTTCGTGGTCTCTCGTATAACAGGGCTCATATGAGGTGCTTGAAGTACTTGAATTTGGCTTTTTGAAATGTAAGTACCTTGAAAATATCCATTTTTTAAAAAAAAAAAAAATCTAGTGTTGCTTAAAAGGATTATAAAAAGTCAATAAAAACAAAATCGCTAAATAACCTCGATAGAACACAAATACAGTCCTTTCACTCAAACTATGACACCCCCCTCCTTCTCCTCCTGATATTCACTTACTCGTTTTGACAGTCCACTTTTTGACTCATTTCCAGCCCACTTCTCAGACCCCTTAGCTACTTTCCATAGAAGAGACCTGCCAGTGCAAGGTCTTGCATTCCTGCCAGAGGTACCTCTCTCTCTCTCTTTCTCGCTCTCGCTCTCTCTCTCTGCGGCTAATCTTGTTCACTGAGTGTCAGAGAGGAGCAGCACATTCAGTGAGACAAAAAAAAGACATTGTCGCTTCTAACTTTCCCTCTGAGTGATCATTTTGCATGTAAATCTAACAAATCACAGCACACCCATCGTCTTTAACTTGTGTGTATGGTGACTTTGTCAGATGATGTCGTGGTTATATATCAGAAGCTAACGGTGCAGAGCAGCAGCTTGGAAAAGGCTTGGAAGTGACTGCTGGTTAACATGTAGTCTCTTAATGTGCTGCGTTTCAGTCACTATTTCATACTTGTCCCATTGTCTGACAACAGAAACAGAAAAATGTGTGAATGAGAACAGCTTTATTCGAAATTTGGACGTATTAAAATACAGTACGTGAGCACAGAGAGTAGAAGAGAAGCAAACAGAATCAAATGACACTAGGCAGAATGCAAATATGATGCGATGACCTAATGAATATGCTAATTCACGCATTATAATGAAATTTAGCGACATTCCATTGAAAGCTTTTGGCAACAGTGCTCCTGTTACTCACCTGGAGTATATTGACGTTATGCTGAAGACAAAACAATGCCTGGGAAATGCTAATCTATTCCAGCATGGCTGAAAAAGCCACTAAATTAAAAATTATTAGTGTTTTATTGTTATTATTATTATTATTATTATTATTATTATTATTATTAATTATTAGTACTAAAGAATACGTTTGAAAGAGATCTCTTGTATAGTCCTTGAAAACCCAAACAATTTGTGCTTGATAAATCCTTGAAAGTCCTGAAATTTCATTATGAAGCATCTGTACAAACCATATTATAAGTAAACGCGCCTGTTACTCAATTAAAAGACTAATGAGCTTCTGCACCTTTGATTCATCTTCATAAATTACATGTTGACTCTAAACACCATTAACTGTATCTTAAGATGAGCTTCCTGTGTGTGCACTTGCAATTATATCAACGCTCATTTCTGTTTTTAGTATCATGCACTTATTATATTCGCTAGGATTGTGCTTGCTATTGATGTTGACATTCATTTGGATTACTTAGCTGCAGATCAAACGTTTTTTCGGAATGTTGAAACGTTATAACCAGTTGTATATGTACATGGACCAGACCACCAACCAGGAAATTGCCGAATAAGGAAACTGTGAGTAGAATTCGAGTACGGTTGATTTACGTTAAGTGTTGGCCGTACACAACATCGATGAGTTAAATCATCATTTAATTGCATCATGTTCAGTGTGAATAAGCCGTTGTGGGTAATATTTCTGCACCAGTGTGTGTTGATTTGGTATTTTCAACACTAATTAGTGTTTATACAACACTGGTGATGAAGGGGTGTATGTTTTAAAAGCTCCTGTGGAGATGCAAGCAGAATGTGGCAGGATGTTTGTAATGTTATCACACATAGTGCTCAGTTTCATGCTGGGCCTAGTGCTTGTTGGGGAAAATTTCTCCATCCGGTTCGATCTACGATGTTATTTCGCTTCAGCTAAACAAATGTGGGGTTAGATCTGGGCTGAACGCGTAGTCTTTCTTTTGAGTACCTGCAAAGTATCCTTAAAAAAAAAAAAAAAAAAGCTTATTTATTTAATTTTTTTTAGATAAAGTGCATTTGTCTGTTTGTTGACATTTCACTGATATAAAAGCTTAAATCAATTCTGTTCACAGTGTGATACCAGGCGTGCAGTGTTTATATTGAACCAGCATGAAGTTTTACTTCTATTCTGCTCTTCTTCTGTTGCAGCATCTGAACTCCATTAGCGCTTTCCCAGAACTTTGCAGTTTGATTACAACCAAACTTTGGCCAGTGATCCAGCTATAATTGGCAGGTATTGTGATATCTTTGTTCATTTTGCTTTGCAGGTGGCTTTTGTTCATGTTCCAATTGTAAAAAAAAAAAAAAAACCCTTTCATTTTGTGCTTTTAGAAAGCAGGGCTCAGATTTTACATGTTGTTCCTTTGTAATCGTGCGAGCCAGAATATGAATTGAGGGTCAGTCACAATCTCAGTAATTCCCTCTTTTTGCAGTGAACAAAGTGGTTTAGAGTTGAGAGAGTTCAGATATATGTATGCGAGTACTCCACTTTCACTAGGTGGTAATGCTCCTTCATGTTTCTATCTGCTCAGCTCATGTGTATACATGTTTTTTACCCCCATTTTTTTTTTTTTTAATGTTCCATTTTTTAACTCCCCCTTATCATTATGCCATGTTTAAAACCCATGTAGCTTAGCAGAGTTTTACTCTCTAATCAATGCTGAAATAAAGTCTGCAGAACTTTACGATGTGACGTTCTCATGCCGTGATATACTGCGTTAGATCGTAACGTTCGAGGTCAATAAAGAAGTACGCCCTCAGGGAAGTTTGTCCCCAGAGAGTCGCTGAGCTTTATTGGCACTGCCCCAGCTGTATGTAGATCACACCTGACGTACACTATTTACAACTTCCTTGTCTCTAGAGACAAGTAGAGAAACCCTACATGAACAGATGGCTCACATCATGCATGAAAAATTGATTTGTTGACTTCTAGAAAAGGCGGTACGGGAGCGAAGTAGAAAACAAAGATATTCATGGATGGATATTGAATAATGCAGGCTGGAGGCTTTTGAACGTTGTTGTACAACACAAGACGGAACATTCTGTCACATAGTTATTTGAATGGAATCCAACGCAAGTGTGGGATGGTAACGTCTTTTCAAGAACTTGGAATGACGACTATAGGCAGAAAGTGACAGCATCAGAAATTTCAGTTAAATAAATGAATAAAGTAAATACATCGCAAGAAGTAGCTTTCCGTTAATTAAACCCTTGGGTAAAGGTTTACTTATGAAGTTAGAAATAACATGTTTAGACATTTGTATATGCTCAAATAAAACGGCGTCCCTCAGGAACTGCGTCTAAAAATAGTTCACACCCACCATTTCTCCTTAAGGGCTTCATCTAAACTTTCACTTCTTGGCTTGAGCAGCAGTCGCTTAGGTGTGAACATGTATGTGCGCGATATGAGCTAGTGACTAGCTGCTAGTGGATTTACAGCATTTTATGAGTTTTATGGATTATGTGGAAGATAAGTTAAGAAGATAAGAGCAGAAAATGATGATATGCTGGAATTCTGCTGCATTGCACTCCCAAATATGTCACATCACATATGTTTGACTCTTGGTTCGATTCAGTGTGTTGTAATGTGAGAATATAAGTAGCAGGAGACAAATGCTGAAAATCAGGTGTATATTGGGGGCAAAATATAAATTGTAATTCAAGTCCGTAGCACGGGTCGGAAAGCAGGCAGGCAATATCAGAAAAGGACCATCCATAATCAAAGGGAGAATCGGGTGCGAGGTCTGGTGTAGGGAGCAAGGAAGCTTACGAAACGAAAAAAAGGAAATGCAGGTAAGAACGGCTCGGTAATGCACTTTACATGAAACAAAACTTTGGCTGAATGCGTTCTGATGATGTCACATGGCCGTCCAAATCTGTGGAGAATCTGCAGTAATTTTCCAAAATTGCAAGCTCCTCTGAATATTTGCAGAGTTGGCTTGATTTTGAGTTCATCTCTGCAGGTTTAAATCGACAAATTCTCTTTGAACTTAACAGGCAACAGGTGGGAAGGGGTGGAGACAGGACTCCAGGAAGTGAAAATAAACAACGCCGTTGTAAGAGCAGGGGTGAAAAGCCAGAGCACCAGATTTGTGACACATCGTCAATTTGATATTTGGTAATTTCTTGGTCAGATCATTTGTTATTGGGTTAGATATATAATGCATTTTATAACATGGTGCTTTGTGAAATGGTGGTGTTGGTCAACAGTGGTGTCTGAAAACCCCTCACACGGTTGAATTTGAACATTTCGTTCTAATTCCACTGAAAGATGCTAGATAGAAAAAAAACAAAAAAAAACTTTATTGCTTTATGGCAAATATTGAATTAAAAGTTTACAACGAGAAATGAGTTTTTACCTTGATGATCGGCATCGTTCATGTCAGTCTCTGTCTCATCACCTGACGTTAAAGCCGCATTTAAACACGAGCCTCGTCGTCGTCTCTTCACTCCACTGACCTCTGCTCACATGGAAATCAGTGCTGAAATAACTGCTGATTCATTCGCTCACTTTTGTTCTGTTGGCTGAATTTCTCATTATTAATGTCTAATGTCTGTAATTAGGCCATTTAAACATTTTGAAAGGTTTTCCACTGTCACTTGTACAGAGTGTGCACAGCGCAGGAACATTGCATTCTGATTGCAGACTGAATTGAGTAGGCTTACGGCCATTTTGTTATGGCATGGAACCGTACAATAAGACGTCAGAGTTTCCCGTAATTGAGCCACCGAGCCATCTGATGGGTTTTCCCTGATCACTATTTTCAATTAAAGCATTATGTTTAGTTATTGTCTTGGTATTATAAGCATTCCTTTGAGAAACTAATATCCAATGGGACTCTTGAACCCACCATTCACTGTGATAACAGACCCCTTTTCCATCCCTCTCTCTGTAATTATGGCCTTTTTGCCCTTTCATCCATTCTAAATGAGGCATAATCCCCTGGCACAAGCTTTAAATTGAGCCGCTATATCCCAGCTTTTAGGCCAGAATGGATCAGGTCTGTTGCAACAGATTGGTTACGGAAGCTTTAAAGCAATGCCATCTTTAAACAAGCAGTGGATGTGACACTGGAGCCTTTTCGCAAAGCTCATGCTGGACAATAAGGTGATGGAGGCTCAGGTGTAGTGTGATGAAGAAAGGAAGTCAGGGTTGTCAGCCTTGAAGGAGAAGATTTGAGGGAGGAAATGTTGTTATAGCCAAGTGTTCAGCATCTTTCCCTTCTCCTTGATTTATTCTAGGTCTGAAAACCCTACTGAGAACTAATTACGACTGACCTTACCTAATCTCTGTAGGGTGCTGACTATTTTGCATTACATATTAATAATTAAGAAAAGGGCCTGATTAAGTATTCGTGTCTTGAATTTTGTTCTGTTTTATGCTTTATTTGCCAGGCTGGTACACAGTTATTTAAAAGCAGTGTATCAGTAAGCAGTCTGGCTGCTATACTTGAAAATGTACATCAGTAATGACTGAATGGGATCACCGTCCTTGCCTTTTGTATGAAGCGTGTTTAATTTTGTTTTGCTTTTTAAGCTATTAATCTGACTTATAGGCATCTTGTTCGTTTAGTAAATGCTTTAGTAATGCTTTAGCAAATCTAACCCAACACTTGAGTGAAAATCAAATAATGACACACAGAATATCTGAAACTGAAGCCCGCTCAGCTCTGTACAGCCGGTGCTTTTGTAATATTTTCTGGAACCGGTCCATAACTGGTGCAGTGAGAGAATTGCTAAATAATTTCTTTTCATGAGTCTCAGCTTTGACTTCCTTATCAATAATAGAGCCAGTGACAGTGCACTGCTACTGTGCCCCAAGGACATAACCAGGTACTATATATTAAGAGCTGCTGTTCCACTAGTGAACCTAAACCCCCAGGTCCTTCACTGTTTGCAGTCTGGCTAATTCTTTCCTTCAGCTGCAGGGATTTTTAAGCCTTTCCGAATGCCTGTGTAAATTGCAAAGAGCCAAAATATTGTGAAAGAAGCAACCATACTATTATATGCAGTACAAAATAGATTATCAGAAAGTATTAAATGTATATGAACCTGTAAGTCAGAAGGCACTAACAAAAGCTATAAAATATTCAAATAGACCTGCAGTTTTAATATTTCCAACTAAAACCCTCCAATTAACTGTGATGAGACCTCCCAGAGCGGAACAAAATGCAAGTAAATCATCTTTGCCAACAAAGATGTTGGATGGAAATTGATCACGATATGGAATTAAAGAGTAAGATGTGCACAGGCAAACTTTCTGATACTTCTGTGGTAGTTTTATGACAAAAGGAAGTGGTAATGTTGAATTCCTGGGACTCGCTTGTTACTGTAGTACAATATCTTAGCTTCTCTCCTAGCCATTTAGAAGCTGATGACATTGCTAGTGCAGTTACAATGGAGTTCAGTAAGTAGGAGAAAACTTTCACTAAAATCACCATTGTCCATTTTTTTTTCTCCAACATTCAATGTCATATTTATGAGAAATCCAATGTAGAAGTAGTGGAGGTAAATGTTTGATGCAAATGTTGGTCCATAATGTAATGCGTCTATACGCCGTAGTTACATGGTGTTCTAGTCTCAGCGCTGCTAGTCCGTGAGCTACAAGATGGTGAGCGTGATGACTTTTAAGGTGGTTTTATCATGAAAGTTTGAAGCTTTAGAAGCTGATCTGTTTGAATAGATAAGGAGGTGAGCGCAAGGAATAAATCCAACTGCATCACTACGGACAAGTAACGGCATCGTGGATATGTAGGAAGTCGTTAAATCAAATTTAAAATATAAAATCGAAGCCAAATTTAAAATAGACCAACATGTTAATCAAAGTTTAAACATAAGAAAGAAAGACAAATCAGAACTTAATTACAAGATAAATGTTCGACTCCATTGAAGATCACGTTATTTATAAAGATTAATATGCGAGGGTGGATTTTTCCTTTAAGTAATTGTTGATTTTGTTGATTGTGTTTATTTCTGCTTGTAAGTATGTGTATATCTCTCTGTGTGAATGCACAGTTTACTGCATGTCTGCACACCATGCTTGTGTATGAGTGGCTTCACATTTTACATTCAACCTGATGGATTAGCCATAATTATACCCCACTAAGTGTGGCTATTAATGATCTATTTTATCCCACTAGACAAGCTACAGAGAATTAAAGTGGCATGAAAATAGGCTCTAAGTGGTGAATCGGTGCGCTGGTGCTATTGAGAAACTCAAACACTAAAGTCTATGATGTTCATCATCGATATCGTTAATGAAATATTCATGTATTATGTCTCACTATGAAATTATGATTGAATATAAGATTATTAAACCGAAGTCTTCTGTCTAGAAATAAATGCTTGACATATGCGTGCCAATTAGTTGCCAATTAGTAGAATTAGACCCAGTAATTGTTTTTGTTTATCGTAACCTCAAAAGTAAGGAAAAATACTGGACAGACTGTGTGGTTATACAAAAACAGTGCATGCCAGAGGGGTGTGATGCAGCATGGTGCTCAGTGCCATCTCCTGAAGTGCGTTATTTTTGTATAACAGCTCAGTCTGGAGTGTGTTATTCCACTTACACCACAGTGATTTACCAACAGTGACAATTTTTAATTTATGTAAATGACACATCGCACATTTTAAACGTCTACAGTTAGATTTAATGTCATGGAACATCCAAGAGACAAGTTAGTTCCTGTTCTCACCTATATATATATATATATATATATATATATATATATAATCACACACACACGCACAAACACAATGCAGCCTGCCAATTTACTGAGAAAGAAACCAGAACACAAGAGAACACAACCAGCATGGAGCTATGTGTGTGCGTGCATGTGTGTGTTTAAGAGAGCTGAAAATGTCAAGTAAAATAAAGCGCCTTTTGGGAGTTGATTACATAGTGGAGGCTTCCTTATTTCTGCCCGAACTTGGGGAGATTGTTACACTGGTGCTGAAACCCAGAATTTTGGAGGAAGACGCCGTCATGGGGTCCTCGGCGCTGGCTGACATCATAACATCTATCGCCAACCTCCACCAGACCCAGCATCAGACCCTTCTCCAGCTGCGCCGAGATCAAGAGCAGCAGATCAAAGACCTGCTCAATGCTCAGGCAGTGGATCCGTAGATGCTCCAGGGTCTGGTACAGCAGGTCGGTATTCCAGCCTCGGCTCTGGTGCCTGCCGTGGTCAGGCCCCATGTCGCCCTTGTCAAGATGTGACTGCAGAACGACCCAGAAGCCTTCTTGGCACTGTACGAGTGCTCTGCGGTGGCGTGGGGCTGGCCCGAGGGTCAGTGGGCGCCCCGTCTGTTGCTGCTCCAGCAGCTACCGGTTGCCAACATGCCGGAAACCCGGACCTGAAACGGGCGATTTTGCAACGGGTTGGCCACACCCCAGAACAGCACCGTCAGTGCTTCCGTTCCCTGACGTTCCGCGAACTCGGCTGCCCATTAGCATGGGACACCTGCCGGAGGTGAACATCCTCTGTGTGTGTGTGTGTGTGTGTGTGTGTGTGTGTGTTTAAGGGAGCTGAATAGCAAAAGTAAAATAAAGTGCCTTTTGAGTTGGTCCAAGCCTGTCTTCGGCTTCCTCATTTCTGCTCGAAATTGGGGAGATTGCAACAGGCATGTTGTGAAATATTATAAGTTTATACATTAATGGAAGACCATTATTGGTAATGTTCAGGATTTACATCGTGTTATTTTACCAGGATGAATGTCTGGTTACACATGATTTAAAGTATAACAACACCTCCATCGTCTTTTTTACTTATGCTGTCCTGTTTGCTTTCCTTGACTTAGTGATTGTCTCCTGAATGATGCATTCTGTACTGCATTGTTCATTTGACAGTTTCTGCAGAAATAGCCCTTCTTTTCTGATTTGCTTCAATTTTCCAGACATTTTGCTGTTCTTCTTTTTTTCTCCATTCACTTCAGAGTTTTACTCCTGTTGCACCTTCACGGTACTAATGTTTAAAATCAGTGGCTTCAATAGGGTGTGTTGTGTAAAAATAAATAAATAAATAAAATACCAAGGCCTCCTTCTTTTTTTTCTTTCTTTTCATTTATTGGCTCATGTACACATATGGGACCTCCTGATAAATTCCCAGGTCTTATGTTATTTAATTACTGCATCAGTATTCCCTGGATTTTTGACTCTTGGCACAACGGATGAAGGGCAGCTATGCTAAATTTGGTTTATATCCAATATATTTAAATTATTTGATGCATTTGATGAGTAGCATTGCTTGCCTTTCAGTATTGTTTCCCCTCTTCACCTTGCTATTAAAACAGGAGGATCATTTTTCTGACCTTCACCAGCGGTGTACTTTCAGCCTGCTCCTCTGTCTCACACTCTTCCTGCTCTGGCAGCCTCTTTCACTCTCCGTCAGTATCACTATCAGAGAGTTTGGGCGCTCCTGCTCTTTTGATCAAAGCTTTGTCAGCATGGAATATGACACAGGGTGAGCTGTTCTCTTTCACCTAATAACACTGACTCAGATACAACATGGAGAGAACCTGGTGATGCGGCGTGCGAAAGGGTCGAGAGCGAACACACCCTTAGAACTTTGGCACACTCTCATTACAGCTCAGTGCAGGAAATGGTGTGCCATTTCTTTTGTTTTATTCTTTGGTTTGATTTTGCTTGGAATTTACTACAGGTTGTTGGAACCAGATCAGCAGCGCTCAGGTCTCTTATACATGCATATACAATACGTTAGTGGTGTAACTGAGCATGAAAATGTGGTCTAAACAGATACAAATACAAGGTGCATTTATTTAAAAAAAGAAAAAAACAAAAAGCTTTACTATGTGTCTGTAGTTTTCATCACTTTTGGGGAAGTTCAATATTTTTGCAAATCCAAATAATATCACTCTCTGTTATTTCATTTAACGCAAACCTTTGAAACCCATAGACACACTGCCAATAGAACTCGTTTGACACACAGCTTAACTTGGATCCTATGACCGATTTAAATTCACTGTGTTTTAATGGGAACAAAGATTAATGCTCATTAGACAACAAGCTTTTAAAGTCAATTTGGGTCCCATCCAGATGCATGGTTTCTCTGGGGCTCTCAAGTTTAATTGGAGAGTACGTTCATGTGTCACGCCCGGACACATGGCTTCTCCCTCCATATGATGATCTCTCAAAGAGGTGGAACCTCATAACCAATGCCAGTCATTGAAATAGTAATAAACCTGGCTGGCAGCTCAAACTTTAATATACAGTATCAGCACCATTCAGTGCTTGGAGCTGCAGCAGTCAGTCAGGAACCAAATTCATAACAGTTTTACACAACTAATATAGCTTGTTATTATAGTCTTTGTAATTGGTAAGTATTGTAAATAAATTGTAAGTCTAAAGTTACATTTTTTATTTTTTTTGTGCATATTTATAAGTCTAGCTAGTGTCACATATTCCACGTGATGAAGGTTAGGACGGTTGCAAGTGCAGATAAGAGCTTTTAATAAAGAGAGGCAGGCAGACAAATCCAAATCATGAGACACTAGCGTGGTCAAGAAACAGGCAATGGGCCAGGCGATCTGTAAACAGGCATGAACTAGGCAAGGCCAGAATCGAGAACGAGGAACAAGAAGCAAGATCAGTGAACAGGAAACAAAACGAGGAACACGGTAAAAACGTTTGGTTCGGTGATAACACTCAATACTTCGCCAAGTCATTGTGTTCAGTCTCTTTAAACCGTGGTGTGATTGTGTTTGAGACTGGATGCAGATGTGCTTGATTAGGATGAATGTGAGTGTTCTGGGAATTGTGGTCCATGGCGGCCATGTTTGTAGGCCGCAGTACTGTAAGGGAAATGGTAGTCACTGGTTTGCTGTGTTATGACCGCTAGCTATCTGTCGCTACATGTTTCCATGAAATTTAACTAGGTAGATAGAAATTTAACTAGATAGATACTTAGATACTATTTTTTGTGTAAATGATTTTGGAAAAGTGTTTTGATGCCCTTACATATCATAAACAGAACGCAAGCAAATGTATAGATGTTAGACATCAATAACAGACACCTGTGCTTACCTAATTTTAAAAACCACCAGCCACCTCTGATCCTTAGTAACTGTCAGGATTGTGGTGTTTTATCCATCCATCTATCCATCCATTTTCTGTACTGCTGGGGACTCTTGCACAAGGCGGGAAACACCCTGGATGGGGTGCCAACCCATCGCAGGGCACAATCACACACACATTCACACACTACGGACAATTTGGAAATGCCAGTCAGCCTACAATGCATGTCTTTGGACTCGGGGAGGAAACCGAAGTACCCGGAGGAAACCCCTGAAGCACGCAAGAGTAGTGTTTTATATTAGTTAGTGTAATTTTACACTAGTTTGTTTATATTCTGGGAAATAAAACCAACTAAATTTGCTAGAAAATATCAAATAATTGTGCGAGTAGGATTAAAAAAAAAATGATGAGATCAGTTATGAACTTGAGCTGAGGATGAGGAATTGTCATTGGTATATTGATAGGGTTCATATTTAATATATGCATATTAATATATATATATATATATATATATATATATATATATATATATATATATATATATATATATATATATATATATAAAGCAAGAGTAAATAAAATTGCTTCAGGCCACATCCACATTAGCTTTAAATCCAAAGCAGATATTTCAAGCAGTAAACAGCTACATATACAGATATTGTTTGTAGCACTACACCCCTAAAGTTCGTGTACACGGTTGAGAAGTCAGCACTCATTTCCTTTTTCCCAATGCTGCCATGATAACATGATTGAGCGACGTTTAAGAGGTGTCTAGGGAACCAATTTGGATTTGATCTAGAGTCAAGGGCATAACAGCAGTGATCAGTTATATCCAGCTTTTCCCCTTCATAAAATGACATTCTTTGCATTCCACCTGTAATTTAAAAAAAAGAAACTGATTTAAATGCAAGCCCTCTCCAGACTAGCTGTCTGGAATTTCAGTGAAAATCCAGTGTTTTGATTGCCTGTTTAGCCAACACTGTCAAAATCAGCTTTTTGACGAATCCCATCTTCAGCTCTAATTGCATCTCACGCAGTCTGCACTCGTTTAGAGTATTCAAACATTTCTGATCGCGTGACGTTTCGAGAGGGTGTTTCAGCACACAGCTATTTAAAGTAGCTGACAGATGTTTGTCTAATTATTCAAGCATGTTTATAATAGCTGTAAATGAGCAAACGTTGACTTTCCTTAAATGTGTGTTGCAACTCTGTGTGCTTGCAAATAAGGATCGTTTTAATGTACCGGATGCTGAGATATGACTGGGATATGGATAGTTGCTAAAGACGAATGAATCCATAATCATTATAATGGAGTGTTTAGAGACCGTGGACGTTTGTACATTTGTTAATGAGTACAAGATAATTAATTACATGCATGGCTGACCAGGAGGGTTTATTATCTACCCGGGAGTTGTTATTGTCCAGTGTGTCCTAATAAGGTGGAACAGTCACTTACTGAGTCATAAGTCAGCATAGTGTTTGAAGGAGTCTGATAAATTCAACACAGTGAAGACTCTTCTAATTAAACCACAGCCAGAATTTTCTCCTCTTGTCCCAGGATGTCATCCTCTTTCTGCCGAGAGAGAGAGAGAGAGAGAGAGAGAGAGAGAGAGAGAGACAGAGAGACAGACAGAGAGAGAGAGAGAGAGAGAGAGAGAGAGAGAGAGAGAGAGAGAGAGAGAATAAAGATAACTCCATAACTAATGGCAGCTTCTTCATATCTCTCTCTCTCTCTCTCTCTCTCTCTCTCTCTCTGAACATGCGACTCATAACTTTGATAATGATTTGTACTCTGGTGTTTGCATAATGACTTTGCTTTATCTTCAAAGGCTTTTTGATTTTTCTATTGTTGCTTATAGAGAAATCAGGGGCTCCTACGTTCTTCTCGTCCTCCGGGTACTTCGGTTTCCTCCCCCAGTCCAAAGACGTGTTGTAGGATAACTGGCATTTCCAATTTGTCTGTAGTATGTGAATGTGTGTGTGTGTGTGCGAGATCGTGCCCTGCAATGAGTTGGCACCCTGTCCAGGGTGTCTCCCGCCTTGTGCCCAGACTTCCCTGGGATAGGCTCCCTTGCGACCCTGTGTAGGAAAAGCTGTATGGAAAATGGATGGATGGATGCGTGGATAAGCTTTCCAAGCTCCCTAGCCTTAGGATGCTTCTAATTTAAACACGACACACTTGAATGTTAACTGGTTTCTGTATGTGCTGAATGACAACAGGATAATATGCCTGTATATACGCCCGTATTCCTTCATTCATGGCAAAAAAAACAAAAAACATTTTAACCAAGAATAACAAAGATGGCTAGTTTGATTGCTCAGAATTATCCAGTTGATTGCTTAGATTGCACAGGAAAATAATATATATATATATATATATATATATATATATATATATATATATATATATATATATATATATATATATATATATATATATATATATATATATGTAGGAGAAGAAATTGCAATATGTGTACCACATGTCTAATGAAGTTGTTAAAATGGGTACCAGATGGGTACCATTTTAGTTTCTTGGATAAAAACCACCTCTGTATATTAAATTTCTCAGTTCTTTGTTATTTTTAATTCTGACATTCTGTAGTAGCACAGAGAATGGAAATGTATCCAGATAAGCCACTGTAAGGACATATCTACACGGAAGTCACCTTATTTTTAGTTTTTTTCCCTCAGTTTCCTACCTTGTGCTGGCTTTCCTAAAAGCTGGGTTTCAAATGATAATGGATTTATTAATAGTAAAAGAAAGAAAGTTGAGAGTAGCAAGTGCAAGGGAGGGGAAGGAAAAAAAAAAACTACTTTCCAATTAATACAAGAAGAAGCAGTCAAGTTTGGAATCATTTGGAGAATAACACTAGGTACAGCATGTTAAAAACCAGTATGAACAGCAGAGCTGTGTTGGGTTAATTAGCTCCATCTCTGTGTGTGTGAGTGCGGAGCGGGGCTGCTGATTTAAATCCAGAAGGTTAAACCTTCATCATCATCTTATTTCCACTTATTTCCACTTCAACATTATTCTCATCTATGATGAAGCAGAGACAAACATGAAAGTATTTCCTCCCCCCCCCCCCCCCCCATGCTCTCTGGAAACCACTCATTCTACTCATGGGTTTGTAGCCAGTGGGGCAAAATGCTGTTTGAAGGTGCTGCTGCAGCTTTTTTTGGACGAGGAGCAGTCAAAGATCTGCTCCCGGCTGTCAGCAAGTGACGAGCTGAAGAACAGGACACAGAGTTCTTGTGAGAATATAAAATATGGGCAGTTTGAGGCACAGAGCTGGGTAAAGAGAGGGGAGAATAAAATATAAAAGATGTTCATTTGCATGTGTGAAGGCTGGAAAAGATAGAAAAACATTGCAGGCAAGACCATGGCATGATTATTGGAGACAGACAAGTGAACAGAGAGTGAGCAGATCTGTTCGAGTGGGTTCAGGGCCAGCACTAAGATATGCACTAGCACTGAGCAGTTATTGCCAGAGGGTTTTTACCCTTAAGCACAAATCTTTTGTTATCATGAGCAGGCATAGTAGATTCCAGCTCCATCACTACCATGTTACTCAAGACTGCAGAGTCTTAAAGGGAACCCAGATTATGAAGACTTGTAGGTCTTAACACGCAATAATTGCCCTCTCTTTTGTTAGAAACACGTGATTTTTTCATTATTTTGAAAATCCTTAATGTTTAATATATATTTTAACCTACCGAGGCCCCATTAGATTACATGCGCAATGCTCTCTGAGTCGATGACGTAAAATGGTTGCACTTGAGCACTTAACCACACCATTAAACTAAAAGAATTAGCTACTAGCCAACACAGCAGGAAAAGTATGCCACACTGTGCAGCTTTTGGCTGTAATTTCCAGTCGAAAGGCAACAAATGATGTAATGTAAGTCTTCACAGCTTTCCTAGCGATAACTATAAGAAGAAATTCTTTTCTTCACATACCCCCAGCCTGTCAGGAAACTGGGGTCAGAGCACTGGGTCAACCATGATACAGCACCCCTGGAGCAGAGAGGGTCAAGGGCCTTGCTCAAGGGCCAAACAGTGGCAGCTTGGCAGTGCTGGGGCTTAAACTCCTGACCTTCCGATCAGTAACCCAGAGCCTTAACCGCCAAGCCACCATTGCCCCCAATGAAACGACCGGCAAAATGCTTGTGGACGAAGACGGCGTCCTAAAGATCCACCGCTGTGTTCTCACCATTTCTCTCCTGATACATTCAATCAACTAAAAGAGCTCACAAATGCTGCTGGTTATAAGCGATGACGAAAACCAAATGCTATGCCTGCAATATTCTCTCACAAGGAGTCTAAATGTCCTCGGATATCGAGTGAGAACTGCTCTAAGAAACGTCAGACAGGAGATGCTAGAAGCTCTCCTGCTAGGATGTAAACAACCTGCTCTTTCGAACAACGTATTTTAGTAGGAGAGGGCAATTATTTCATGTTAAGGCCTACAAGTCTTCACAGTCAGGGTTCCGTTTAAAAATTCAAGCCAATATGCCTTAAAACCCAATATGCCTTTAATAATTCAAGCCAATATGCCTTAAACTCTTCAGCTTATTTTACTGTAAAGCATATTCAGTAACTACAGTGAGACTAATAAGAAAGGTCTGTCATTAATTATGACATGAATGGAAATCTGAACCTGTTAACACGTCATGGGAGTTTGAGGTTAAAGGTTAAGTTGAAGCTTTTCACACTTTATTAATATAAAATTGAATGATCTTCTAGCTTATTCATGTGGCTGACCCTTTTTTTCAAAGCAACTGAGCAGTTGAGAGTTAAGACATGTTAAACATGTTAAAATACATGTGGAATTATTTTGAAGATGCATCCGAAGGACGTAAAGGAGACGGAGAACTTCTTGCATTATTTCAGCATTTATTTCAACTGCACTTATCGCAGCCCTCTTTTGAACACTTCACTTTCCTTCACTTCTTTGGGGACGCTCTCCAAATGCATTTCGGAACAGTGGGGACTAGGGGACACTCAGATACACATTCACACACCCATTCATACACTACGGACACTTTGGACACGCCAATCAGCCTACCATGCATGTCTTTGGACTGGGGGGGGAAACGGAGTACCCGGAGGAAACCCCCGCAGCACGGGGAGAACATGCAAACTCGCTCAGACAAGGTGTCTTTATGTAATGTTTTGTAATTCAGTACATGAATATCTAGCTAGTTTAGCATTTTCTTTAATTGTAAAATAGGCTATATGAGTTATATCTGCTATTTATACTTCATTTATCCTTTGTTGAGGCTTACCTTAGCGATAGCTTGCAACTTGCTAATCCGAGTCGATGGTTGGAACTACCATCACGAGGTACATGACGGAGGTACAGAGAAACATCCAGTCAGCTTGGCGATGAGCATGTCACACACCAATCACACACACGCACGTCCAAACACTTATTATTGAACCTGTTTCCAGCATACCTTTCAGTTAGGGATAAAAGCCACCTTTTACCAATGATTATACATTCTTTCTTTGATGATAATTGCAATATTTAAAATATGTTGATTACGTCAAGCATCTGCTATGCTGTTACTATAGGAACGCTAGCAGATTAGAACAAGTGCATTAATACAAACCTGTGATTTACGTTACACACAGCTACTATCCAAGCTGCTATTATGATATAGAAAAGAAATCCACAACTTCTGATTTGAGAATTCAAATCCTCCGTCATATAATTCCTACTATAAATATCTACTCTGCTGATGATGGGGTGGGAAAGTTTAAATATCGACTGCATCTTAAAAAAAGATTATACGTAATCTCAGATGTCTACTACACTAGTGATGCTGTCCAACAGTGTAAGAAAATAAAACCTCAAACGATCATTTCTAATACTAAATATCCATTATCCTGATATGCAGTGGGCCTCGTCTGCTCCCCGGTGGGCTCCAAATCCATCAGATCAGAAGAAAAAAAGAGGTTTGGATAGGAAAAACACTGTATCTAGAATCTAAGGTTGGGTTAGAATGAAAGCTGTGTGAGGAGCACAGTAGGGAGGCGGGAACAGAGAATAGCTTAGCACGGCGTTTGATACTCAGCTTGATTCTTTTAAAGCTTAGCGCCTATTTTCTCTTCCATCTCCATTTCATATGGATTTGGAACAATTTGAGCAAGAGAGAAAGAGATAGTGTGTGAAAGAGCGAGAGGACGCAGCCATAATCTCTTCAGCTCGGAGGAGCTTGTTATATCTGTACCACTAACCTGTTTTGTCATATTTTCATCTTCACCACTGATGTGTAATCATTAAAGCTGGCGGAGTACAGCCTCCTGTAATTAGGGAGGTGAGTTGTGTTTGCACACATGACGGAGAAAGGGTTTCTTTTAGCGCTAATTAGTGACAGAGCACTAAAGTATTTTAAGTGCAGACGCACTGAGATTATCTGCGAGTGCTGTGTACACTACATTACACAACACACACACACACACACACACACACAAACACACTGCCACATGTCATTGTCATTTAGGTGTCATATTCAACCCGAGTGATTAAAAGAGTTTCATAATTAGAAATTTTGCACCTTGACCTTTTAAGGAAATGAAAATGATTTTTCACTCTATCGAAGTAATTAAGCCGTGGTGGATGAGATGGCCTTCTCGGAGTGAAATGTTAGCTCATCGTTCGGAAAGCCGACCTGCAGCGTACTAATGCGAGCTTGTCCTTCACTCTCTTAGTCATGTCCTTACTCTGTTATAGGGCTGACGGACATCATGCAACACACGGGAATTTATGGCAGAAGCTTTCATTTCTTTTTTCTTTTTTGTGTGTGTATATATATTAGAGGTATATTTCTGTGTTTGTCTTGTCACTGTCTCTTGAACTGGCTGTAACACGATTCATTAATGATGCTGAAGAGAGAGAGGGAGAGAGAGCGAGAGCGAGAGAGATTTTGGCTTTGAAATGATTGAATAGCTCTCCATGAGGTTAGTGTCGCAGCGAAAAATATTGCAACATGTCAAGTTGTTCGCCACGCTTCTCCAAGGCTAATTAAGCCCCGAGCAATCAAACCC
The DNA here is from genome assembly GCF_023375685.1 of Ictalurus furcatus. NCBI lineage: Eukaryota > Metazoa > Chordata > Actinopteri > Siluriformes > Ictaluridae > Ictalurus > Ictalurus furcatus. The sequence continues at coordinate 31,309,308 of NC_071257.1, read as the reverse complement.
ACAAGGACTTGACTTGTGCTGTGTCTTGAAGCAAGCTATTTTTCATCACCGCCCCCCTCCCAACCAGTCTCCCTTATTCTGTTCCCCCCCTCCATCTCTTTCCCACTTTTTTTAATTCCATCTCTGCTTTATTTTTCTACTGTAGAACTTTCAAGAAACATTTATTTGGAACAGGATGGAGTTTTTTCCCCCTCCTTCCTTCCTTCCTTCCTTCCTTCCTAAGGCTGATTTTATTTTCACTTTTCCCCTCCATTCCACCAGCCATGAACACAATCACGCTTGTTTGCCGAACAGCTCCCATGCATTTTTCATATAGCTCGGAAGGTTGGTGGTGTAGCAAAAACTTTCCTGGCCTTTGACAACCTCATCCCCCGTTGCTCATATTTGCAATCTTTATCGTTGAATCGAACTGATTAATTCGCGATGGGTTGCTGTTCTTTGTCATCCCCCCTCTCCCTTCCCCAGTGAAATATTTTAGTACAGAAAACCAGGTCTTGGTGATAAGGGGGGAATTGAGGCATGTATTGTTCCTACAAAGTGTGCGCCATAAATGTGCAGCAATCTTGAAGACAAATGGAAACAATGGAAAGATAAGTGCTTGCTTGTAATGTAGAAATGAACATGCACAGTACCCAAACGTACTTCCTCCTCAGTGAAACACACAGCGTACACTTACTGTAAATCACGAAGAGCCAGGTCCACGTCGGATGCCGCTCATCATCTTCCGTGAGTGAATGAATCAATTTACTCTTACTTAAGCTTACAACGTGAAATAGCTAGCTACTTAGCAACAAATTACGTCAACGGGTTTATTTGCTAGGAAGTTAATTGACTATACGTATACAACATATGCTAACCGCACCAACGGATCTTTTTAACGCCGAAGCCTTTAAAAAAAAAAAATGCTTAAAAAATCTTAATTCATTTGAAATCGCACCTACTGAATCTGATTAGACAGAATGTGTGGATCTCGTATTATACCACTCGAAATTATTTCAGATTGACACTTTATTAAATTAGGCGTCTTCAGTGCCTCCTAAAGCACTGATTGTGTTCACGCACTTCCATTCATCCAATTTATTTTGACATTGGAGCAGATGATTCTTGCTGCGATACTGCTATTATGCTCTTTAGTAAGATCAATGAAAAGACATGGTACTCATCTGAGGTGGTCATGTCTCTGAAGACATATTTTGTGGGGTTATTTTTCTTCTTTTTTACCCCCTTAAGCTTTTTTTTTTTGATGTAACTGACAAGAATGTGTATCGAGAAAACCCACATGACCTTTTTGTGCTAGTACAAGCAGTGGCATCTGATTTTACACCACAAACAAAATATACACTCAGCCATTTTACATGGCACATTTGTGTTATAACTGCGTTTGTTAGCTGCAATATAGCTAACAATATGCAATATGCAATATATATGTTTAGGGCAGTGGATAAGGCTCATGATATGAACCAAACTGTGACCGTTAAACCCTTAAGTAAGACCCTCAACTGCTCTGAAATGCTGCATCATGGCCGACCCCTGAGCTCTAACACCTTCCTAACAAGCGAGGGTATGTGACGAAGAATGTCACAGTACTATACTTATATACGTGGCAATAAACACATTCCTGCAAAAGGCCAAGCTTTAATATATGTAATAAAATATCAACGGTGTGTTGCAAAACATTGAGGTTTTACCATTTAATAGTTGAGTGAGGATGTTGGAAAAAGTTCAAACTTAAGTATGAGGTTTATGTTTTACAGTCTTCCAAGCATAGAAATAGCAGCCTGGACTGAGGACTAATGGGACAAAATGGCAGCACTGGCATTGGCAAAGAGCTATGAAAGAGGTCCAAAGGACAGGTCAATAAGAGCAGCTTAAAAAGCCTTATTATAGTGTGGCTGGATAAGAAGATAAAAAAAAAAAATGCTGTTCCTAACTGGAAAAGTCTCATCCATTTATTTCTTCCCTGATAAGTAAATGCGTGATTGCTCTGAGCTCAATGCATTAATGTAACGTATAAAAAAGAGCCCCTTCTTTCACTATTAATGATTAGTAGACGTATGGAATTATCCAAAGTATGTTAAAATACACACACTTAATTAGGAACACCTGTACACCTGGACATTCATGCAGTTATCTAATCAGCCAATCGTGTGGCAGCAGATACAAGTCAAGAGCTTCAGGTCATTTTCACATCAAACACCAGAATGAAGAAAAAGTGTGATTTCTGTGACTTTAACCATATCACAGATGTTGGTGCTAGATGGGCTGGTTTGAGTGTTTCAGGAACTGCTGAGCGACCGGACATTTCACACACAACAGTCTCTAGAGTTTACACAGAATGGTGTGAGAAACAAAGAATCCTGTGAGTGGAATGTCTGCAAGATGAAACACCTCGTTGATGAGAGAGAGCAGAGGAGAACGACCAGACTGGTCTGAGCTGACTGGAAGTCTATAGTAAGTCAAATAAGCACTCTTTACAACCGTGGTGAGCAGAACAGTACCTCAGAACGCACATGACATCAAATCTTGAAGTGAAATGGTTCCAACAGCAGAAGACCACTCCTGCGTTATCTCATACTTATACCCCTGTGAAACAGGAAGTCATGGTTGAACAATTTCCTGTTCCTAGTCAAGCCAGGTGTACTAAAAAAATGTAAAATATCAAAGGGAATATACTTCAAATATATTTTCCTGTCACCCATTTATTTATTTAAGTGTTAATTTTATTTATTTATTTTTGATAAGCCTGTGTTTTGTTTGCAACTGCTTGATATCCATGAGTGGAGAGTATTTTTTTCTGAATTCTTTTAACAAAAGATCAAAAGGTTAAACAATAAAGACAGTTTTTCACAGCCTTCTTTGCTCATATTTACCAAGGGTGCCAATATTAGTGAAGGGCACTGTGTGTGTGTGTGTGTGTGTGTGTGTGTGTGTGTGTGTGTGTATATATATATATATATATATATATATATATATATATATATATATATATATATATATATATATATATATAGACACACTCATTCTGTATTTCCCACATTTTAGTGGAAATAAAGTCATCAAAACTCTGGAATAACACAAATGGAACTATGGGAATTATTTTGTGAAATAAATTTTGGAAAAAAAATCCAAACCTTAACCAAAATAATTTAGTATTTTAGCATCTTCAAAGTAGACATCTTTTTGTCTAGAATTTCCAGAAATGTATTCTTGGCGTTTTCTCGACCGATTTCTTGAGGAATTTCCCTGAGATGCTTTTTAAACAGGATTAAAGAAGTTCACATCGACGCCGGACTCTTATCGGCTGATTTTCTGGAATATTTCGCTCCGAGTCGTCCGTTTAAAAAAAAAAAAAAAAAAGTCAATAAAATGTTAGTTTTCTAATGAAAGAAATGAATACGTCGACACTGATTTCAAACATTTAATCACACACCTTCAGATCCAAAGGTTTTTAAGATCATGCGAAACGTTTCAGTCGAGCATCCACAAACTTTTGACTGGTAGTGTGTGTATAATTGGACAAACAGATGTTTTAGTCTGAAGTTTATATTTGTAACACTCAGTTTACAGATTTCATAATAAATAAATGGAAAAATGGTTATATAGTTTATACACACACACACACACACACACACACACCATGAAAAAATCCATTTTATTATGTGCCGTTGTATTAACCAGAGTAAGATAGGTTTTATTTTTTTTGTATAAACGTAAGGAGAAAATTAATGTCCTTGGCTAAATATGATTAATAATGACCTCCATAAGAAGTGAAAACCTATTAGCGTTAGCCATTACGGTGCACGGCCACGCTGACCCGAGCAGGATGTAATTGAGGATGTAATGTATTCTGACTGAGCCAGCTTTCTGCATAAAGCTCCCTTTAGTTCAGGGAAGCATCCAGATATGGCTAAACATCCATAAAGAGCATAGCATTAATGCTGCAGTTTCATTTCTGAATACAGCGGCTACAGTGTCTATGACGTATGTGTAAATGTTTTTCTTTTTTTCTTTTAACCCTAGAGTTAATGAGAAGCATTATCACATAAACATCAGTTCACTTCCACTATGAAAATCTTCTCTATCTGCAGCCATTAGATGTCATTCCATACCATTTCTAGCACTCACCTTCTAGGAAATGATCAGGAATGAGATGTGCAATATGTGTGAAAAAGACTTCAGATAGTATGCAAAGCTCAATTTTAGATCTCATGGGGGAAATAAATGACTTAACACCTCCGATTTCTAAGCAGGATAAAGAAAGCCGATCTGTCTACCAGGCTCATTTCCAACTTCTACAGAAGCAGAGCATGGATCATACTGTGATCATGGTGAGAACAGACCAGTTCCTCACAGGGAGCTGCTCTCATACCAATACTGGAAATCCAAGATAAGTATGTGTGTGTGTGTGTGTGTGTGTGTGTGTGTGTGTGTGTGTGTGTGTCTGTGTGTGTGTATGAGGAATAATCTCAGAGCCACAGCTTCTTTGACCTATTACCATCTGGAAAAGTTACTTGGTCATACAGTCCCAAGGCTTCCAGATTAAAGAAAAGTTTCTAAAAAGAGATTGCAGTCATCAGGTTGCACACAACTAATCCACTCCACCAGACTGTAATCTGAGCACTAGGGTGGCATATACAACACTGAAGACCTGTTACACAGCCATAGACTGCTGATCAGTGGCTGACTTGCGCTCACAGCGGGTTATACATATTGCACTAGCACATCATCCAACTACTGGTTATTATTACATTTGCACAGTTACACTTGCCAGTATATAACCTTTATGCGTTTTTTTGTTGTTGTTGTTGTTGTTGTTGTTGTTTGGTCATATCTGTTGTATTTAAACCCTATTAGTACTATATTACATGGGGAGACGTGATGTAATTATTACCAGCGTATCTCTGGGACTTTAGTTCCATCCGAATCAGTCTTGCCTTGCACCGTTCTGAAAGATTACACCATACTTTACCTTCTATAAAATAATACACAGTGCCTCCAGAAAGTAAGAAAGTACCAAACCCCCCCCCTCCTCCCCTCCCCCAGCCCCCACCCACCCCACACTGGTCATTTTCTTTCTTTCTTTTTCTTTTTCTTTTTTTTAAAGCTGTATTGCAGCATCAAATCTAAGCATCAGACTTTTTTTTCTGCTCTTTTTTGAAATGACTGTCTACAGAGATATAATTAAATAAAGCGTTTGGTTGTCCTCAGAATAATTTTACATTTTTTATTAATTTTTTTTTTGATTTTGTCATTTTCTTTTATTCCTCGATTCAAATTTTCTCCAAATCTGCCAAATTAGATGGCGAATGTTGGTGGAGCGGAAATTTCTGGTCATGCCACAGAATTTAAATTGAGTTTAAGTCTGAGCTTTGACTCTGTGATTCTAAAAAACAAACAGTTTTTTCCCCCCCTCTCATTCCTTTGTATTTTTTGCGCTATGCTTTGATTCATTGTCCTGCTGGAGCATACTGTATATCTTCTCCATAAATGTAGATGTCTGGCTGACTGGACCCGGGTTTCCTGTGATGGCAACAATTTTTCCAGTATCTCCTGCTGAAAAGCAACCCTAGAGCAAGATGCTACCACCACCGTCCTTGATCACAAGGTGTTTCCTGGGTGTTGGACTGTATTTGGCTTGGACCAAACATTACGCTTTGGCTTTAGACCAAATTGCTCAACTTTAGATTGATGGATTTCACATTGCTCCTAAGAAGCTTCAAAGCTTTACTGATGTTGTAATAACATTCTCCATCTTTTTTCCTGCTAGCAACTTAATCACGAAGCTTCATGAGCAGCTCCTTCTTCATGGCAACGGGACTGATCTGATCTGCCATTTTAGCATTGAGATGTCCCAAACTCAGAGATATTTATTGTGCAAGCATACAAATGGACACTGGTAGATTAATACGAACAGTTGTACTCTGTTTAACATATTTGGTGTGAGGTCGGGGAAAATTAATAGTAGTCCTAGTTTAGGTTGCTGAAAAAAAGTTTCCATTTCAGTCATGTGAAAAAAATAACTTTTTATAACCCCAAACCAAAACCTTTCCACCACTGTGCTTCACAGTTGGTATGAGGTGCTTCTCCTAAAAAGCTGTCTTTGGTGTGCACCAAACATGTCTGCTGTTACTGTGGCCAAACAACTCTATCTTTGCTTCGTCTGTCCAGATCACATCATTCCAAAAGGCCTGGTCTTTGCCTGTATGCTCGTTGTATGCTCGTTTGTAATCTTGCAAAGGCTTTTTCCTGGCATGCCTCCCATGCAGATCAAATTTGTGCAATCTCTTTCTGATTGTAGATGTGTGCACTTTGACAGTTGCAAGATTTACTAGCAGATCCTGTGATGAATTCCACAACCTTTTTTTTTCTGTAGGCCTTACAGAACTCTTTAGATCTTGGCATGATGACACCACACACCTCAATAACAAAGGGAACAGCAGATACTAGATATGAGAGGGGTATAAATAAGACCGGTTCCACTTGCACTCGCTAAGCAGGTTCTAATCACTGGCACCTAATCTTCAACACCTGATTCTAATTTGATAGATTTGAAGGAGTGATAAATGCAAGGGTATACATACTTGTTCCATGTGACTGACCTGTTTTTTGTTCATTTAAATTGGGAAAATGACTACAGAATATCAATTGTATGTCACTTGATAGAGAGTATCACCTTTATTAACAGGTACTGTTTCAAAGAGGATCAAATGTTTGCTTGTCCAAATATGTCAAAAAAGCCAACAATTTCCATGGGGTGTACTTATTTTTTCACACGACTCTATATGTTGTTGGCAAAGAGGTTTTGCACCTTTTCTTCAGTATATCAACACTAAAGTAATGTATTTTCTGTCGTGTCCTTTTCGGGGGGGGGGGGGGGGGGGAATTAATTAATTTATCTTTTTTTTGACGAGAAATAGTAGACAAACAGTCTGCATTAAAACGAGGTGTATGTAGTATGTACGGAATTTTTATTATGACAACCATGCGTACATCATAAAGACACGCCTTACCTAATCAATCTTAATTACAACAGTTTTCCTCAGTCAACAATAGTCAACAATAATATCCCTTACAGATCGTATATTAAACTTTGATTAAACTATGTTCATACATTGATCTGCACCTGCACACTTTACTTATGTCCGATAATTTTGTAAGTCCTCAGTCTACATATTTTACATATTTAATGTTGTATGATGATCTGCCCTGGAGCTTGCAAGAAAACCTTTCATTATAGTGTGAGCCTGTGTTTACTGATATAATGATAAATGTTTTTTAAATGTATTAAATGTACGAAACATTTAGTCGAAACGTGCCTTTTTACCATTATCAGGATTTAAACTGTGTTCTTATTTCACAGTGTTGCCTCTGGTAGTCAACAGCCAGGGGTAGTCTTCTGCATAGCCGTTATGTGAGGCAATGTAGAGCTAAATGATAATCAGTCAGACAAATCTAAAGTTACTTTTTTATTTTTGTTTGAGGATGTAAGACCTTCATTTGTTCTACTGCTTGCAGGATCCCTGAGTGCCTCATTTAAAAGGTGACAGGCTCTCTAGCTCTACCTGTGGGATCAATTAAGGGAAACTCAAATCCACTGCCAAGGCCACAGGCTTAAATTGTACAGAGAAGACCTGCTTCCGAATAACTTCACTGTTTTTGCTCTATGAACTCGAGCAGGCCTTGATTCTGGGTTGACGGAAAACAACTGCTTGTCATTTGAAGAATTTGAGTGTAGGCGCTGACATTCAGCGGGTACATGTGAGCATCGTGCTTGGTGGAAAGATGTACAGTAAAAGCAAAACTTTACTTTTTCTTTTTTTAAAAAAAAATCCAAAACAAATCAGTGGTATTGAATTCATTTGAAAAGGTTTGTACATTCCTTCATGTCATGCTCTTTCTATATTCAATGCTGCTAGGCCTATATTTTTATTATACTTTTATGAACTTTATTAATTAATTGTCTGGTCTTACATTCTTGTGTATTCTTTTTGAATTTTCTCCAAAGGTGCAAACATTTACGATTTAGCCGTAGCTTTTACTGTAAGATTTTTAACACCTTGCTGCTGTGATATGGGAGACACTTGCTGTGATATAAGTTTTTGCACTCTCTCTCTCTCTCTCTCTCTCTCTCTCTCTCTCTTCTAAAGTAGTATGAGACCAAAAGGAAATCAAATTCTACAAAAATACAAAAAATTCTACAAAATCGAATTAATTAAAGCGGAAAGGACATGGGATGTGAAAGATGCATCTGGTAGCAGTTACTTTCACCAACTTTGTCCGAACTTGGACTTCATTTACATTTATGGCATTTGGCAAAATCTCTTATGCAGAGCAACTTATATTAATCTCATTTATACATCTGAGCAGTTGAGAGTTAAGGGCCTTGCTCAAGAGCCCAGAAATGACAGCTTGTCAACGTCCTTCTGATCAGTAGTTCAACGTCTTAACCACTGAGCTACCACTGCGCTTTCTAATGAATAGAATAAACAGAGGAGGTACTAATTATTACATAGCAGCTACACGAAACTTAATAATAAGGTTCTGCCTTGCTGTTTTCATACTGTTGCATACTGTTCTCTCAAAACTCACGTTACATCAGGACTGCATGTGGTGATTCGATTTCTGGTGAGGAAAATACCGAGGTGAAAATCCAGTTTATGTGGCTTAATATCGGTATTCAACAACTGGCATATTGTTGAAGCGTCCAACTCGACCATATAATGAGATTAGTTGCCAAAAAACGTCTGGCTGAGTGGAGAAATTGAAATCAGTTCACTGTGTGCAAAAATATGGTATGTGCTTTTTGTTTTTATTTATTTCTGCTCGGATCTACAAAAAGTCCGTTTATTAACGGTAAATATCTTTCACTAGTGTTGATTTCTTTTTATGTTGAAATTATTGTGTGACATGGCATGGACATACACTTGTCAATCTTGTACAATTGTATATACAGTGGTATAACGTTAGTTCATGCACTCAGCTGTTTGCTTATAAATCAAAAGATTTCTGCGGATTGAAGTTCAGTATCAGTTCTGCCACTAGGCCTATAACCTGCCCTTATCTTTTAATGATACTCTACAAAAAGAGTCTGTATATACTGACCCCTTGAGAGAGGAGTCATGTTACCTGCAAGGCTCCAAAACCCTGGTGTCCAGATACTTAGATATTTATTAAGCCACAGAGCTCAGACTTCAGCAAGCCTGATCTATGGCCCTGAGTCGGTTTAGTTTGTTGTCGGGAATATTATAGATGTGCAAAGGTAGCAAAAGAAATCCAGAAGGATGTAGAGGAGAGTATTGCACGTGTAACACACATGGACCATGACAATGCCAAGCCTGTTTTAGATGCATTGCACTTAACAATATGTGTGATGGTCTGGGAAAATCCTTCAAATGATCAAACTGTGACATTTTCTATTACACTATATGGTCAGAACTTTGTGGACACCTGTCCAAAATTCTCATATGGGCTTTTTGAACATCATATATCAGATTTATTCTTCACTGTTATAATATCCTCCACTCTTCTGGGAAGGCTTTCCACTAGATTTTGGAACGTGGCCATGGGAATTTGTGCTCATTCAGTCACAAGAGGATGGGTCAGGTAAGGCTCTGATGTTTGGTGAGGAGGCCTGGGGTGCAGTCTGCATTCCAGTTCTTTCTAGAAGTGTTCGGTAGGGTTCGAGTTCTTCAACTCCAACTCTGGCAAGCCTTGTCTTCATGGAACAGGTTTGAGTCCCTTAATTCCAGTGACGTTAAACTGCAATGCTCCAAATATACAAAGACATCCTATACAGTTATATGCTACAACAGTTTGCGGAAGGCACTCATATGGGTGTGATGGTGAGGTGTCCACATACTTTTGGCTAAATCGTGAGTATATATATTTTTGAAAATTATTTTAAGACTTATAAGTTTACGTTGGCGCACGGTGGCTTAGTGGTTAGCATGTTCGCCTCCCACCGTTATGGTCGGGGGTTCGATTCCCACGGCTCTGCGTGTGCGGAGTTTGCATGTTCTCCCCGTGCTGCGGGGGTTTCCTCCGGGTACTCCGGTTTCCTCCCCCCGTCCAAAGGCATGTATGGTAGGCTGATTGGCATGTCTTAAGTGTCTGTAGTGTATGAATGGGTGTGTGTGTGTGCCCTACGATGGGTTGGCACCCTGTCCAGGGTGTACCCCGCCTTGTGCCCGATGCTCCCTGGGATAGGCTCCAGGTTCCCCATGACCCTGAAAAGGATAAAGTGGCATGGATGGAAGTTTACATTGGGGAATTAGAGAATCATTTTAATTATCATCATCATCTACATCAGTCTCGGACTCGAGGCATTTAAACACAAGCCTCATCATCATCTCTTTACTTGATTGATCTCTTTTCGCACTAACATTGGTGAGGAAATAATCGCTAATTCATTCACTCACTTCTGTTCTATTGGCTAAATTTCACACTGAAGTTCAGCAACCTTGAGAAGCAAAGTGATGCGTTTTCTCAGGATGCTTTTTTTTTTGTACGTGTACTTGTGATACTCTGTTTAGTATAGATTGTAGCTGTATAGTTGACCGACCCTTATCCTTCCCCCCGATCAAGAGGCCAGTCCACATCATGGAATGTGTTCCTGTGGTATTTCAGTTGGCACTTTCGTTTATCCAGTGACATTTGGTCAGACTAGATTTGGCTCGTTTTTCTATGCTGAATATTTGACAGCTCATTTGGTGTGGAGTAAGTTGTGCCAGTGCTGGAGAGGGTCCACGTCTCTGGCTGGGCAGCAGAATGCCCCTCGTCCCCCCCGCAGAGGTTTCTCTTTACCGTTTGCCTCTTAGCGCCTCACAGAGACAGTGAACAGCATGCTGAGAGGAATATGCTTACAACACATGTTACACATGGCTCATTATGCTTTTGAAAGAGACAAAATGCAGAGGCCAAAAGGTACTATGCTAACTGGTAAACATAACCTTTTACACTCACCCTTATAGGGAAAATTAGCTGTTAGATTAATTTGTTGAATTCTCCACCATTGGATTTAAGAGAAATCTAGATAGTTACATTTATTTACCTATATTCTCCACTATTACATATAGGAATGCCTTAGCTCCCAAGGAATCTTAATCTAATTTAGGGAAATATTGCCAGAATCAGATAACAGCAGCTAGCCAATTTATTCGTCCAGCGATGAGTTTCGATGAGGATGTGCACTGATTCTGGAAGTTATTACTCTCGAGTAACACCTTATAGTGATGACGCAATATTTCTGAGCAGGGTAGCACAATAGGCAAGTTTAGGGACTGGGATCATGAGCAAGTGAATCACAGGCAACTTCACTTTAATAAAGACGAGACGTTATTACACTTCTATGAGACATAAATCAATCTAACTACTACACAAAGACTATTCTAACACATACACACACATGGGCATGACAGAGAGGAATAGACTTACAACAGAGGACAAGCAGAACGCTAGTGTTTCGGCAAGTTATGGCTTCAAAATAGACTCTGATCTCAGCGAACCATCAATGCACTATGACGGACTCAAAACTGATTGTAGGCTATGGATTCCTAAGTACTGCATCAGCTTATTAAACGTGGGAAAGATTAGTTAGTGAGAGATGAGGCGTGCCATGTCATCAGAGGCCAAGAGGCCTGGTCGAGTCGATGATCGGCGATTTGATGGAGTTGATCAGGGTCGCAGGTTGGTTTCGGCTTAAGAGTTTCTTAGGTTAAAGTTACCTCTAATACTTAAGAAAAGAAAGAAGCGGAGGTCTGTGAGGTTCACTGTGGCATGGTCTTTTCACCCGTGCTGACTAGCCCAGCCCTCTACGGGTCCTAACCAATTAGAAGTGGTCTTTTCAGGTAACTGGAATAGAGTTTAGTCTTCCGCTCCAACGAACCTGCATAATATCTTTAGTGTGCATGCTCATTCTTACTTTGGGTTAATTTTGTCTTTTACCTTTAAAAGGGGATTCTTTGACGAGTTATTCAAATTTGCCCTTCACTAGCATTCGGTTAACGTTATAACCGACATACAGATATCAAACGTGACATATTTCGATATAAGGAATACTTTGCCTGATATATTGGTCTAATACCAAATAATAGAAGCCTAATAGCTACATTTAGTTTACATACTGCATTAATATAGTTCACAATGCTCGACAGTTATCTCGCTAGGGATACTAGTAAATATATATACGTTAACAAAGCATAAGGATTACATTTTTGGATTCTGGACATGGATACGTGAGTGTACAGGAAACGATAATAATCAATTTGCGAGATAATTGGTGCAAGTATAGGCACAACAGCATGATGATTACAAAGTTTATGTTATAAACCTTGTACGGAAGCGTAATACATTAACGTGAACTCCATGAAGAAATGCATCTGTCTCTGTCCTTTTGTGCTGGTCATGGTGTGAAGGCTGTTTTAGACAAACGCAGGTCTGTTAGATTTCACTGTCTCCGTTTTACAACTTGAGGGTTAATCCAGGTCAGGGTGAACAGACCTTCCTTTTGTCCTTGCTTATCTGAGTGGAGCCAGCATTAAGAAGGCCGGGTGGTTGATCTGAGGAGAAGACGGAAGTCCGGAAAGGTGTTCGCAGAGTCTGTGTACTTTTAGAAGATGGTATGAACTTACAGCCCAGGGATTTTCACCTTGCTCTAGGATAGAGTTTTATTTAGTCCTTGTGGCCTTAAAGAAGGGCTGATTGATCACCTGTGGCAACATCCTGCCAGATGGCCTCTTTACAAAGGGCCGTTAGTATTCCTTTAAGATGGTCCTTATCTGTAACCACATTAGCTGCGCTCCATCCAGTGAGCAAATCTGTGACTTATTGTTTGAATGCGTGGGGGAGTGGGTTTGGATGCCCTCGGTGAAATGTGGTTCATTGTCTTTTATGACTTTATTAGCTGCCTGGTTGTCCTTAAGGTCCTACATCCTTGTGTGTTTATTTATCTTATAAGCTGTATTCAGTGCTTTATTGAAGCTGTGGTGTGCTCAGGTTAGTTTTGCAATAGCAGCGCAGGATTGCCAATCCTTTGTTTAGATGTTGTCAGAAATTCAAGTCTACTTACTGTAACATTCCTGCCTCTGGATACTGAATGCTGAGCTGTATGAGGCCTGTTTATAACTCACCTATATCATTTATAAATCTATAAATAGTTTGGTTTCTGTTCCATTTTTCAACAGATTTTTGAAAGCTTGGCAAATGAAAATGAATCCGTTTACAACAACTATGATGATGCAAAAATTGTGAAGGCGATGTAAAAGTGCTCCAAAACAGCAGAATAATTGATAGAATTAACGTTTGTAGTTCATTCATCTGAAGTAACCACTTTATCCAGGTCAGCAACATCAATCTTTGTCTGTCCAATCTGTTCACGAATGATTGTTTGAATATATCTAGGCAGAGTGCTGAAACGTGTGACTTACAGTACACGCCCTCATGTCATCATTTATTCAACAACCATTTCATCACTCTTTTTTACTTGTCTTTATCGACAAAATTTTCCACCTCAGCCAAGCATTAAACATGTTTTTGTGTGTGTTTAGACTTTTTCCCTCTTGTTCCTTGGTTTTTCCAGGCAGCTTTTTTTTTTTTAAATAGTCATTGGAAAAAAACAAATTGCATTAAAGAGCTAGATGGAAAGCACCATACACAGTTTTAATATGTATTAAAACTTTAAATTGTTACTCCTTCAGGGATTTTCAGTTTGTTTGTGAAATCTATTTTGTAGCAACCAGAAATCTGAAATAAACTTAATAAAACTCTCTTTCTGTTGGACTACATAGAGGCATTTGTAATTAAATTTTCAGCAATGGATTAGACTTGAATGTTCACTTCTCATATGATTCTATAAAATCCTATAAAAAGATCATATACATTTGAATGTATATGAATTACATGAATGTAATATAGAGCTAGCTTATACAATCTATATAACCTATCTATGGGGACAGTCGTGGCTTGGTGGTTAAGGCTCTGGGTTACTGATCTGAAGGTCGGGGGTTCAAGCCCCAGCACTACCAAGCTGCCACTGTTGGGCCCTTGAGCAAGGCCCTTAACCCTTTCTCCTCCAGGAGGCGCTGTATCATGGCTGACCTTGCGCTCTGAACCCAACTTCCTAACATGCTGGAGTATGTGAAGAAAAGAATTTCTGGTGTGGAAGAGACCCACTATCTATATCAGCTGTTCAACAAATTTTATAGTCCTCATTCAAGGGAATGTGTCTCCCTTTTCTCATGGCCAATTTCTTTGGGCTAGATTCAGGTCTTGTGTGGTTTTTGAGAAATTTTTGGTGACCTAGGTTAATATTACCTCAAACGCAGTAAAAAAAAAAAAAAAGAGGCACATCTACGTTTGTACGTGCACTTTGTGTAGAATGTGTAAGTCTTATTGAGTTCTGTGTAGTCTCATGTGGTTAGTGTGTTGTTTTACGTAACACCGTGGTCCTGGAAGAACGTTGTTTCGTTTCATTGTGTACTGTACCAGCTGTACATGGATGAAATGGCAATAAAAAGCCATTTGAACTTGAACTAAAAGCGCTCAAAATGAGCTGCTAGACTACTGCATGCTGGATAACTATATCTTGTTGACTCTCAACTACCTATTACAGGGTTACTCTAGAAATTCACTAGATAGTAGCATATGTCCTTATTAACGACATCCTACCTCTCCAAAATCTGTGGTCCTGAGCCACTGCTGCAAGACTCCCATGGCAACAATCAGAATCTCAAACATTGCTTTGTCGTTGTTTTGTTTCCTTCATTGTTTTCACTTGTGTCAAGTAACTATTCCTTCATTAGTTTGTGTATGTTCATACTGTACCCATCTTCCACTGCATCACTAAGCTTTATTTTCAGTGTTTTCTCAGGTTTTTCTTGTGGTGTTTTTTTTTTTTTTGTGACTTTTGCCTGTTTTCCTCAGTTAACATAACTGTGATTTGGAGAAGTGCTCTAATAAATTATATGCCTTATATAAGTTTTAATTATGGTCTGAACTTCAGCTCATACCTCCAAAAAATAACAGTCAGAAAATTGTCATGCTCCTAAGCAAAGCAAATCTTAACATAAATGAATGTTTTTCACATACTCTTAAAATCTACCCACAATAGTATTTTCCTGTCTGTGATATTTAGCTCTGAAGAAGATATAGAAGAGCTTAGGGAAAGAAGAACATAAATAAAAAGAGCTCCAAACAGCAGTGTAATGGATAGGTATTATGTTGGATGTTCATTCATCTATAGTAACTGTTTTATCGTGGGCAGCAGCACGAACAGATATTTCTTTGGCCATGGCTGTTTTAAAATGTACTGTATCTTGATATCCTGTTGAAACATGACTTCCATGTCCTGTAGCATCATGTATTTATCAAAAACCCTATTTATTTTGCACTTCAGCAAAGAGAGCGTAGGAGCCATCGTTGTCTTCATACAAGGGCTATTATTATGAATTTAGACTAATGAATGTATACAATTTTCATGTATGTGTGCATGTGGACGATCATAGGATTTTTTTTTTTTTTTTTGAGATATAGACTTGCCAAACGTCAGACTGTTTTATACAGGTGCTTCTCAGAAAATTAGAATATCATGGAAAAGTATTTTTTTCCCCCATAATTTAATTCAAAAAGTGGAACTTTCACATATTCTAGATTCATTACACATAAAGTGAAATATTTCAAGCCTTTTTTTGTTGTTGTTTTAATCTTGATGATTATGGCTTACAGCTCATCGAAATCAATAATCCAGTATCTCAAAATATTAGAATAAAGAATTTATAATACCGAAATTTCGACCAGAGAAGATCTCTAATCAGCTCATTAACTCAAAACACCTGCAAAGGTTTCCTGAGTCTTTAATCTCTCAGTCTGGTTCAGTACACACAACCTTAATCACGGGGAAGATGAAAGTAAATGTTGCATTTCATTTGGAAATCAAGGTTCCAGAGTCTGGAGGAAGAGTGGAGAAGGACAGAATCCAAGTTGCTTGAAGTCCAGTGTGAAGTTTCCACAGTCAGTGATGATTTGGGTTGCCATGTCATCTGCTGGTGTTGGTCCACTGTGTTTTCTCAAGTCGAGAGTCGATGCAGCGTCTACCAGGAGATTTTAGAGCACTTCATGCTTCCATCTGCTGACGAGCTTTATGGAGATGCTGATTTCCTTTTCCAGCAGGACTTGTCACCTGCCCACAGTGCCAAAACTACTAGTAACTAGTTTGCTGACCGTGGTATTACTGTGCTGGATTTCACAGCCGACTCGCCTGACCCGAACCCCATAGAGAATCTATAAGAGACACCAGACCCAACAATACAGACGAGCTGAAGGCCGCTATCAAAGCACCCTGGGCTTCCAGAACACCTCAGCAATGCCACAGGCTGATCGACTCCATGCCCCGACCAAGTATCAAGTGTATAAATTTACATACTTTTCATAAGGTCGACATTTCTCTATTATAAATTCTTTATTCTAATATTTTGAGATACTGGATTTTTGATTTCCATGAGCTGTAAGCCGTAATCATCGAGATTAAAACCATCAAGATTAAAAAAAAAAAGGCTTGAAATATTTCACTTTACGTATAATGAATCTAGAATTTATGAAAGTTCCACTTTTTGAATTCAATTACGGAAAACAATCAACTTTTCCACGCTATTGAAATCTTTTTGCGATGCACCTGCACTCTACAGTTCTTTTTAAATGAACCATACTCAGACCTGTTAAATCGGAGCTGAAAGGGAATTAGCAGCAAATGACACCTCAGTGCTTCTGGGGTTCACAATGCAAGGAGACTTAAAAGGGAACTTCGTTCTCTTTCTGGAAATTCGAGCATTGATGAGATCTCAGACCATGTGTTGTCCAAACCACAACTCTTTCACCATAGTTTAATAGTGAATATGTGTAACACTGAATAGTGCCATTCAAAATTGTTGCATTATATGATCCTATGATTGGGCTGGAAAAACATAGCAGGCTAAACAGATTTGAAGTGAAATACCAGAAGGATTTTTGATGCTGTACCTTCAAAATCAACTCATGATTCATGCTACAGAGATGCTGACTGTAGTAGAGGCTAATGTGAGTGGCTGGGGTGGACAAAATACATGCCTACACCAATCAGCCATAACATTAAAACCACTGACAGATGACGTGAATATCTTTATATTAAAGGATGTTCTGCTAACGTCTCGATGCCAGACACCACAGCACCTCTTCAGAGGTCTTGTGGCGGCCATGCCTTGACAGGTCAGAGCTGTTGTGACAGCACAAGCGGGACCTACACAATATTAGGCAGGCGGTTTTAATGTTATGGATGATTGGTGTACACTACATACTGTACATTACACACATACTGCATACTAAAAGTATACTAATAGAATGATTCCTGCTGCTGAACAACTTAAGCTCTATAGGGTAATTGCTAGTGCAACAGTGGCTCTATTAGCTAATCTGTCATGTTGCTACATCTTGCTTTCTATTATCTCACATGAATAGAATGCTTTTCTCTCTCACTATTCTCACTTAAATAAATAGGTAAATGGAAAAGGTTTTGAGTTCTTTAATGTGGAATTAAATCTATTAATGTGTGTTCGAGCTAATATTATGCAGGTACATTGAGTAGATCTATTAGGCATGCCAGTAAAAGAAAAAACAAGAGACATTTTCTTTTTGGGTGAAGGAGGGGGAAAAAAAAGACGAAATAAACCTACCCCAACGTGTAAAATCGAACACTTTACAAATAATCTTGAAATTAATGTCGATTAGAAAGATGATTAAAAATGCTGCTTGCTCTCCTGCGCTAGTCAGCAGACATGTTTAACTTTAGGCGCCTGGTGGTTACTGTTAAACTCCGTATGTACACACACACTATAGTTTCTACCTTAGACAAGTGATTTGTTGGTCGGCAAGTCTGGCAGATTTTTCTGCAGATGGCTGTAGGAAGTTCATGTGTTAGTTTATGTGGCTCGGCAGACCACGGCCTCCTGTTCTCTGTTTACACACTTCATGGGCAGGAGGTCGTCTTTGCTGTGACTCTGTCCTTGCCAAGCCTCCTTCTGCTTCTCCAAATCCTCCACTGGAGACTTGGCACATTCTGAAATAGAAACGGCACATATTTGGACTCAAACAGAGACAGACAGACACATCTCACACCTTTATCCTTTAACCCACAGCGGTCTGTGCTACCCTTCTCTCAGCAAGTGTGTATGTGTGTCTCTTACTCTCCTTTGTAAAGAACAAAGCCTTCTATCTCATCTTTAGCGAGGAGGTCAATTCCTGCATACGTATATACGTATTACAGTCAACTTTCCAGACATTGTTGAGTGTAAAAAAAGCACTATATGGCTAAGATTGGATAAAATTTTGTATTTTGTGTGTGTGTGTGTGTGTGTGTGTGTGTGTACACGTTAGTGCATTTTAATATTCCATACTAAGCCCTGGCATAGTTTGGCTGCCTGTTGGTGCTGTAGCTGAGATGAGGAGTGACACTGATGAATCATTGCATTCCCCAACCGTCCTATTCGTCCACACGGAGGCCCGGTCTTTCTCACTAAAAGCTCATCCTCCTTCTGAGCCTAAACCTACCCCGTTGCCTCATGGACTACTGGGAAATGTAGGCACTAGTCATAAATGGACATTGAGGCATTTTCATGGATGGATGATGAGGCATTATTCTTCCCTCCCTCGGTTTTAATCTGTTGAACAGCTCATCCTCCGGTGCCTGCATTGTTCCAGAGCTTATTGAGCTGAGCAAAAGGGCATCCTGGGGAGGCGTGAAGCCTGTCAGCCATGGCTGGATTGCACCACTGCGCTTCATCACACCCAGTAGGCTCGAGACGAGATGTGTGAAGTGAGAGCTGAGAGTCATTTTGTGGCTGAGTAAGCGCGATTTTTCTTTTCCACCAAGGCCATGAGCCGGAACGCCCGGCTACCGCTCTGATTGAGATGTGAATGGGTTATCAGTATTATTTGGACAGAATAAAGTTCTTCCAAACAAATAAACTAGTAATCAGAATGACAGTGGTGTAATAGTGCAGTGCGTTGACAGCTACGCTCGGTTCAAACAAACCAAATATCTTTCATAAATCAAATTCAGTATCATGTATAATGCTTTAACCATAGACATCGGCTGTACAGAAATCTGGTGGCGCATTTAGATTCCTAACGAACAAGTCAAGGGTGACGATAGCAAAAGCGTGAAAAAACTCCCTGAGAAGACATGAGGAAGAAACCTTTAGAAGAACCAGAATCAAAATGGAGCATGGCCTATTCTGGATAACAGAAGATAGTGGGATTTCACTATAGTACACATTGTTTAGTATGATGTTCAGTATGAGCAGATTGTGAATAAGAGTCCTATGATGATCACATGATTTATGATTACATTAGCAAATCTACGGTATCCAGATGAGATTAGCCACTGATGGGGAAGTGGAGACCTTTAGGGAAGCATCCACAGCAGTGGAAAGTGAGTCACAAATGGAGAAGCACCAAGCAGAAGTGGAGCATCAGGATGTATCAGGCAGGTCCAGAGGTTGAGAAGAGCTACAGCAGTAGATCTGGCAACACAAAAATCTTTTGTGTTTCTTTATTTATATTCAGTCTTAAGTGCCTATTAAAAGTATTTTTGCAGCATTCTTCACTGTCAATGGAGAGATACTCATATTTCTGGCATACGACTTCACTCTTTCATCTATCTGGGTCTTCTTACGATGGATAAATTGATTTTAAAAAATCCTGGTAATCCTTGGAAACATGGTGAATGACGCAGAACTGATATCTCCATGCAATAGTTGTCACAAACCATTTATGTAACATCCAATGTCTATTTTTTTTTAGTCAGATAGTAATTCAGTGGGAATATTTATGTTTAATTTTTTTTTTCATATGGTTACTACATCATACCAAACCTCTTTAGTTATATTGTACCTTTTTCTTTCTTCTTCTACTTTTTTTTTTTTTAACTGAAATTCTACCAAAATTTCATAATTATTTAGAAGGACAACTTAAAAAAGAGCATTCTGTCACAAATGTGTGAAAAGAACACAATCTTACAACATTTTACTATGTAGAGTATACAACCGGATAGTTCATTTAACTCAAAAAATTTGAGGAAACTAATTTTTTTTACGTTGATAAATCAATTTCTTTAAGCCAAATATACTTAAATATAACAAAAATTGAACTCAATTAACTTTATTTAAGTGTATTTGGCTTAAAGGAATTGATTTATCAACGTAAACATTTTGAGGTAATTAGTTTTCTCAAATTTTTTGAGTTAAATGAGCTTATCCGGTTTTACAGTCCATCCATCCATCTTCTACCGCTTACTACTTCTTCAGGCTTGCGGGGGAACCTGGAGCATATCCCAGGGAGCATCGGGCACAAGGCGGGGTACACCCTGGACAGAGTGCCAGTCCATCGCAGGGCACAATCACATACACACTCACACACCCATTCATACACTTTAGACACGCCGGTTTTACTGTGTATTATAAAATTAGAATAAATGAAATATGTCATTATAAAACTTATTTCTTAAAATTTTGTAAACTGATTTCAAACTTAAAATAGTCTTGTTCTATTGGCAGACAATTTTCCAAATTTTATTTGTGCCAGACAAAATGATCTACCAATAGAGTAAGGAACTCTACAGCTTGCAACAAGTAAAAGCATCTAAAAACAAGCTGAATATTATATTTGATGTGTAGTAATTAGTTAATAAGAAATATTAGGGAAAAAATGCCCACATTCAAGATATTTTTACTTGCTAAGAAAGTGCTTTTTGCAGTGTTGAACCAGAGCAGAGCCGGTTCTAGCATGGTATTAAACAAAACACTGAAGAGGGAACTGCTGAATAAATAATTGAATGATTTTGCAAGTTACAGCCATAATGGTCTATGGGAAAACTAAGGCATTTCAACAGTGGTTCTAAAAAATATATCTATGTGCAATGATGAAATGAAATCCCAGCAGCATGAACGCAGTGTCTTTGTATCAGATGCATTTGTATCAAACATTAAAAATAATAATAATATTAATTTAATCGTGTGTTACGATGTATTTGCAAAATAACCAAACCTGGAACTTTCCATTAATCTTAACTACTAAATTCATAACAAGGCTACTGAATAAACGGATAGACGTGACCTTAAACATTAAATCTAGCTATAGAAACTGGCTTAATTCCTGGGCTCAGTTGTCTGTTAACCCAATCGTGCTAATGTTATCCATCTCTAACATCATGTTGACTTTTTTCGGGGACTCTAGGGCTCCTGCAAGTCCACCAAAACTTTCCTTTTACTTTTCTTCCTAATTTTTATTGAATTATTTTTCTGTTCCAGAAAGAAAATGATCTTTTGGCATGTTGAAATCACTTGCATTCACAGTGTGACTGTCCCATGTGATAACTTACATACTGTAGAACAGAATAAAACGATTGGGATTACCAAGATTCAGCACAATCATAATTCACAGCCAGAAATAAAGGCTGCACTTTAAGAAGGACTCTGAGTCTGAATGACTGGCAAAACTAAGAATGAGGATTATGCCTTGGCTTTTGCAAGAACTCTGTTTTTATTTGTTCTTCATGCACTGTGGGATGTAACCACATGAGAGTGTTGCTTCTCCTCTTCATTATGGCTTTCCTTTGACATTGGGGGTTTCTTAGTGTAAGCCTGAAATCTTCTATTACTGCGAGTCGTTGCCGCAGTGTCGGAAAGGGCTTAGTCTCCGTTGGATGGAGTGTTTTTTATTGCTTTCAGCGGCAGAAGTGTACCTGCTCCCATCCGAATTGGTTTTCTCTGTTGTTTTGATTATTTGCTACCCCAGCAAACAAGAGAGAGAAAAAAAAACCAAGCCAAGGAAATACGCTTTCTTTCCAAACATCAAATAAGATTGTACAGGATTTTTCTCTGTGTGTGTGTGTGTCTATGTGAGCATCTCTCTATACGCTATTTGTCTTCATCAGCAGTCTAAGCTCAATGCAATCAGTCCTTTCAAATTTCCTGGGTTTCAAAACTGCATCAAGTAGACTTGCAAATCAGGAAGCGATGCGAGGCATGCGAGGCGAGGCGACCGCTCCGTTAGTGCTTAGAGGTTAATTTTAGCACCTCTGTATCTCCACACACTATCTGCACTCGCCAATTAGAAATTAGCCCAGGCTGCTTGTGCTGCCGGGGGGCAGGTAGGCTGGGTGATGACCTTCGCTCTGATTTCTCTCTTATTTATGCTCTCTAGGAGCAGTTGCAAAAGCATCAGGCCTGCAGTGATGAGCCTGTCTCCAGGGAACCATGATTACAGAAAAAGCACACCAGCCATGAGCAGGTTCGCTAGCTGGATTACAGTTTATCGATATGACCCGAGGAATTTAGGCAATAGACTGGAATTCATTAACGCTTAGAGGTACCAAGATATCTCAGCTCGCATTTAATGCCTGGAACACAATTGAAAAGAGTTTGCAAGCATTTTAAGACTTGTTTAAGTGTTAAACTCAGGAACCGTTTGAAAGAAAAATCACAGGATCAGCAGAACATGGAATGATTAGTGCTTTGTGGCTTTATTATGTCGTAGCCTAATTGATTAGGCTACGACATTTTACGTGCATGAATGCAGACACAAATCACTTCCCTTCTTCTAATAGAGTTTCCATTGTAGTACATCATGTTTGCGTCTTTGACAAAAAGCTGTTTGGCTGTGACACATTGCACATATAGGATATTATTCATGTCTGGGTGCAGTCTTTATTTATCCATCCATTCATCCATTTTCTTTACCGCTTTCCATCCATTTTCTGTACCGAGCCTGGGGCCTATCCCAGGGGATAGGAGCACCCTGGACAGGGCACCAACCTATCACAGGGCACAATCGGACACATATTTACACACTACAGACAATTTGGAAATGCCAATCAGCCTACAACACATGTCTTTGGACAAGGGGAAGAAACCGGAGTACCCGGAGGAAACCTTCA
Source organism: Ictalurus furcatus (assembly GCF_023375685.1). NCBI lineage: Eukaryota > Metazoa > Chordata > Actinopteri > Siluriformes > Ictaluridae > Ictalurus > Ictalurus furcatus. The sequence goes on along the minus strand of NC_071257.1, from coordinate 31,286,348 downwards.
AAGCACAGGGAGAACACGCACACAGGGCGGAGGCGGGAATCAAACGCCCAACCCTGGAGGTGTGAGGCAAATGTGCTACCCACTGAGCCACCATGCCTCCTCGTCTTTATTTATTTATTTGTTTATATTTTCCCATATTTGTTCTCCAGTTATGGTCACCTGCCAATTCCCACCCACCGGCTCTGCCCGATCATACAGCTACCAACCAGGAAGGGTGAAGCCTAACACGTGTGTCCACCAAGACACATGAAGCCAACCAACCATTTTTGAAATACTGCTCATGCTGCATCACGGGGCAGCGCAACACACTCAGAAGAAAGCCCTATCTGCCCTCTTCTGCATACATGAGCTTACAGACACCCATGAGTGGCTAGTTTGTCATCACGGTTTTGCAAACAGGAGAGTTACAGTCGTGTGAACAAATAAGTACACCCCGTGGAAACTGTTGGCTTTTTGAAATATTTGGACAAGCAAACATTTGATCATCTTTGAAACAGTGCCAATTAATAGTTGATATATTTTAACAAAACAACAAGGAAGGTTAGCGATTTCAATCATGTATTCAAGGGAAATATCAACAGATGTGATATTCTTCTATGGAAAAAGTAAGCACACGCTTGGCCTCAGAAGCTAGTACTTCCTCCTTTAGCATAATTGCTCACCAGGCTTGCAGAAATTTTTGACCACTCTTCCATGCAATATTCTTTCAGTTGCAAGACATTTGGGGGTTTTCTTGCATGTACTGCCTGTTTCAAACCCCCCACAACATTTCAATGGGATTCATTAAATTAATTTTAATTTAATTTTTCATTTAAAAAAAAAAAGATCTTAATTTTAATTTAATTGATTTAAAATTATGGCTCACGGTGGCTTAGTGGTTAGCACGTTAGCCTCACACCTCCAGGGTTGGGGGTTCGATTCCCACCGTGGCCCTGTGTGTGTGGAGTTTGCATGTTCTCCCCGTGCTGCGGGGGTTTCCTCCGGGTACTCCGGTTTCCTCGCCCAGTCCAAAGACATGCATGGTAGGCTGTTGGTCTGGCATGTCCAAAGTGTCCGTAGTGTATGAATGTGTGAATGTGTATGTGATTGTGCCCTGCGATGGATTGGCACCCTGTCCAGGGTGTACCCCGCCTTGTGCCCGATGCTCCCTGGGATAGACTCCAGGTTTCCTGTGACCCTGAAGGAAGGAAAAGTGGTACAGAAGATGGATGGATGATTTTAAATTCAAAAAAGACAAAATATATGATTTTTAGTCGTACTCATTCTAAGGTAACGGATGTGGCCATTTCAACTTTAGATGGAACAACCACTGAAAGAGTTAGCTCTTATAAATGCTTAGGTATATGGTTGGACGAAAAGCTAGCGTTTAATCTACACACTGATAATCTGTTGAAGAAGCTTAAACCAAAATTTGGGTTCTTTTATTGTTTAAAAAACTGCTTTCCTTATGAGGCTAGAAAGAAAATAGTGGAGAGAATTGATTGTGGTGACCTTGTTTATATGCATGCGGCTTCATCTTTCTTAAGGAAACTGGACTCTGTCTATCATGCAGTGTTACGCTTTGTTTGTAGTACAGATTCATGTACTCATCACTGTATACTATGAATCATTTGCCTGAACATCTTTGCATCACAGGAGGAAATTGCATATGTATATGTTCATTGCTAAGGCACTTCTAGGTAAATTGCCCTCATAACAAACAGTAATTGTACTAGATCTCAATCACACATTCGGTTAAAAGTCCCAAAGGTATACTCAGAATTTGGCAAACATGTGTTTTCTTTTTACGCTCCTTGGGCCTGAAACGATCTGCAAAATGTAGTTAAACTAGAAATATTGCCACCTCTGAGTACTTTTAAATGGCTTTTGCAAACGGTGTTAAAGGAGTCTTGTAAGTGCTTTTCTTGATTTTACTCTTATTAATTGTTTTCTATTGGTATTGTTTTTTGTGGTTATCTCTGTGTGAAACTTTATGTGCTGCCATCTTGACCAGGTCTCCCTGGAAGAGACCTAAATAAAGGATAAATAAATAAAAAAATAAAATAAATTCAAATCCAGCATTGACTAGGCCATTCCATAACCTCCTTCTTTCCATTTCTCCATTTCTTCTTTCTGAGCTATTCCTTGATGGATTTGCTAGTGTGTTTAGGATCATTATCCTGTTGAAAGGTCCATTTTTGGTTAAATTTAAACTTCCAGACAGATAACCTCACATTATCTTCAAACACTCTTTGATATGATGCAGAATTCATAGTTGAATCAATGAATGCAAGCTGTCCAGTCCCTGAGGCAGTGAAGCAACCCCAAACCGTAACATTTCCACCACTGTGCTTCACAGTTGCTATGAGGTGCTTCTCCTGAAAAGCTGTCTTTGGTCTGTGCCAGACATGTCTGCTGTTACTGTGGCCAAACAACTCTATCTTTGCTTCATCTGTCCAGAGCACATTATTCCAAAAGGCCTGGTCTTTGCCTGTATACTCATTGGCAAACTGTAGACTTGCAAAGGCTTTTTCCTGGCACGCCTCACATGCAGGTCAAATTTGTGCAATCTCTTTTTGATTGTAGACGCATGCACTTTGATACTAACAGTTAGACTTACTAGCAGATCCTGTGATGAAATTTTGGGTTCTTGGAGAGTTGCATCAGACGGTCTGATCTTGGACTGAATTTGCTGGGACGGCCAGTCCTGGACTAATTGGCAGTCATTTGAAATCTGCACCACTTGTAGATTATTTTCCTTACAGTGGAATGATGCATTTCAAATAATTTGGAGATCTTTTTAAATTCCTCGCCAGACTCATAGGCATCCACAGCCTTTTTCTGAAGGCCTTATAGAACTATTTAGATCTTGGTATGATGACACCACACACCTCAATCACAAAGGGAACACCAGACACTAGCTATGAGAGGGGTTTATATAAGACCGGTTCCACCTGCACTCCCTAAGCAGGTTCTAATCACTGGCACCCAATCTTCAACACCTGATTCTAATTTTATGGATTCAATTGTAGGGGTGTACTTACTTTTTCCATGTGACTGATCTGGTTTTTGTTCATTTCAATTTTGAAAATTACTACAAAATGTCAATTTTATGTTCGATAGTGTATCGCCTTTATTTATAAGCATTGTTTCAAAGACGATCAAATGCTTGCTTGTCCAAATATGTCAAAAAAGCCAACAATTTCCATGGGGTGTACTTATTTTTTCACATGACTCATATGACGGATTTGTGCTGCACTTTATTATGCTTTAGTTTCTTCACTGTATACCTGCGTGTTCCTGATTCTAAAAAGATCAAATGTCATACATGCATGCCAGGTAATCAGATTAGTAAAAGCTGCTGTGTGTAGTGCAGAAGGTGGTGGGATTCAGAATGAGTCCACTGGACAATTTAAAAAGAAAAATAATAATAGCTTGGACATGTAATCCTTATCTGGATTAGGACATGGCACCCAATCCAGGTGCCTAGGCACATGCTTTGTCCACTCCAGTGGTGTAATTGATTCTACACCCTATGTAGTGAACAAGTGAGCCATTAGAGACTGATAATTATGTTGTCACAAATGGCTTCATTGATGGTGTGAATTGTCAGCCAGCTGTTCTCTGTGGAAGCTTCAGCTGTTGGTTGTATCACATCCAACAGATGAGAGAATTACATCTTATTCCTCTATTTTTTATTTCAATTTCAGTTATTTAAAAAAAAAAAAAAACAGCTAATATTAAATATTAATGTAATTCTGAATGATACTAAAACATACCGTAATATTGGTCATAAAATTTTTTTACAAGTCTTTGTTGGCTTTTAATAAGACATTGGCAATTAGTATAAAAGCAAAGGGCTCTAGGAAATGTGCCATCCATCTTATTACAGGCATCTAATGCTTGCACATTTCCAGCAGTTTACACGACTCAAGTCATATGAAAAGCTAGTACTATTAAAGGCCGGGGTTGGAGATGGGACTAGGTTTGCACATTGTTCTCATTTGCTCATATCTGTACAAGAAATCAGTTTGGTGTTATATTGTAAAATGTTTAACATACATTCATCTTTAGTATCCTCTTTGTCGTAGTTAGGGTCATTGTGGATCCAGAGTCTATCCCAGGAACACTGGGAGAGAGGTGGGAATATACACTCGATGTATGGGAATATACACAATCCACTGCAGGCCACCATGCACACATTCACACACTCATTCACCCCAACGAGCAGTTCAGAGTCACCAATCCATCTACTGGCATATTCTTGAGACATGGAAGGAACCCAGGATGCATCCGAATATCCCTAATACCCTGCTATACAGTAGGCGAAAAGCAGTGCGCCAAAGGAGTAGGGTGTCAGAATTGTCAGTATTCATAAAACAATAGGCAAGAAATACCCGGAAGACCTACTGCTTCCGCATACTGAATCGAACGCAGTAGGCACCGTCACAGTACGTGATTTCGAACGCATCCCCAGAGAAAAAACCCACTAAGACAGTGAAACGCCACGTAGAGAGGAAACTGAGGTCAGGATTGAACCCAGGACTCTGGAGCTGAGAGGTGGCTACACTAACCACTGTGTCTCCACTTACAATGTTATTATCAGTATATCAGGTTGCTTTGAAATAAATGTTAAATGCAAATGCAAAAAAACAAACAACAACAAAAATAATAATAATAAGTATTGAAGCAAATATTTATTCATAAAAATGTCATATGAAAATTCTTTTGACATTTAAATGTGGAAATAATTACATATCTGTGTAGCCTTGGAAGTGCTGGCAAAAAAAAAAAAAAAAACAAAACAAGAAAACCCCTGGCATCTGTGATTGCCTCTTTAATTATAATTCTGCAAAGCTCCAACATCGGCCGGGTAACGACAGGTTAATGTCACAATGACATTAATGTAATGTTGCTAAACAGCAGCTAAAACCAATGTCTGAAAATGACCATTTGCTGTTCACGAAAACTCAAGGGTTGCACCTATAGTCTTTGCATTCAAGCAGATGATTTTGAGATTCCTACTGCTAAATTATTCTTCAAACCACTCAAGCTGTGCTCAGTCTCATACCCGAGTGCTAAGAGCAACAGTGTACTTAGTTTAAATGTGAAATATTTATCTGTTCTTTCCATACACCTGTTTCCAAGTCATTTGCTTTACTTTGAAAGTTTTAGAAATAAATTGAACCTAAATGAGTACCATGTTCCTGCTGGTTCACCCATGTTCTGGCAGTACTGTGGGGCAAATTTCATGTTGTCTTTTTTAGCCTCCTGTTGTTCAAGCTGCAGTAGCGCAGCATGATAAGTGTGTGTTGCTCAGGGACTTGAAAGACTTTAGAGCTGTCAAAGCTGTTCCTTCCAGCAAAGGAACTAGAGAGGAGAAACGGAGGCTGAGAAATGAAATGCTAGGCGAGAGACAGCATTAGGTAGACACATAGGGAGAATTTGGGAAGAGGAACATGATGAATTGGGGCTTACAGTGGTGGCAGAAACATATTGTGAGAAATATGAAGAAGTGAAATTAAGAAGGAAGGAATGAAATTGAGTGGTTTTTTCTGCCAAAGACTCTGAAGTCTTCAAGCTAGTCCTCCAGTCTCTGAATAGGCAGCTGCTGCTCTCACGATAGCGTTGGGGAAGTTAAAGAGCATGTGCAATAAAGCTGACATGTTGACAAATCAATAGCCATCCTACATAAGTGTTGTGTCAAAAGAGCAGGAAGTATGAAAGGAGAGCAAGAAAGCGGTTGGAGAGACATCTTTTCACTGCAATTTATTCAAATATTCTATACGATTTAAAACTTTTGATCGGGACAAATGGAACTGTAGAAGGAGTAAGAAGAAATATTCGGGCAGATTGTTTGAGGCTAGGAGACATCGTCCAACTTGGAGTTGAGCTTTTTAAATAGTAATCAATAGCAGTGGGCGATAGGACAAAATGATCTTCCCTTATGCATGAAGACATCTGGAAAATCCTACAGCTGAATTCTGGAAAACGGCCCAAATGAACGTATATCTAATTTTGACCAGAATTGAGTTTCTCTGCCACTAATGTACTCTGACATTCAGAAAGCATACATATTTGACCAAAAACAACGTGTTAAACAACATAATGTAGCACTATTAGCTGTGTTGCATCATCAACCGACACATTCACAATAATTTTGCAGTATGAACATTTATTCATTTATTACTATTTGTTGCTCACCCTCTATTGTTAACTGTGCAATAATCCATTTATGCATATAAACAAGGTGTCACTCATCTGTATATATTCATATTTGCATTCATCTGTACATACATTGAGGTGTTCATAGTGTACATATTACCACTATTATTATTATTTTTTTTTTACTACGTTTATTCTTATTTTTCAATTCCTATTGTATATATATATTTTAGACATTTTTTTTTCAATTCTATTCCTATTTAATGTGTATTCTTTCCTATCTGTTTTTTGTGTAATTGAGCTGCTGTAACGAAGGAATTTCCCCAGTGTGGGATCATTAAAGTTTATCTTATCTTATCTTATCTTATCTTTATTCAGGTTATTTTATGACCCTAGCTTGGTGTCTGCCTCCAAACATCATGATTTGTAAGGAACCAGATTAACAAACGCAGCAGTAAAAAAAAAAAACAGTCTGTCTGGACTGTAAAACCGGATTAGTTCATTTAACTCAAAAAAAAAAAAAAAAATGAGGAAATGAATTACCTCCAAGTTTTTAAGTTGATAAATCAATTTATTTAAGCCAAATACATTGAAATATAACAAAAAAATTTAACTCAAACTTTTTTTATATTTAAGTGAATTTGCCTTAAAGAACTTGATTTATCAACTTAAAAATTTGAGGTGATTAGTTTCCACAAATTTTTTGAGTTAAATGAACTAATCCGGTTTTCCAGTGTGTCTAAAGATGTTGAAAACCTTGCTAGCTAAGTGTGATTTTTCTCATGATTTGATCGAGTTTTCGGATAGTGACACGTCATAGTGAAATGGACTTATGCGTAATCGATTCAGTTTGTAATCAAATACTCAGTTCGGAACATCATCAAAACCGAAAAGAGAGATTACAAACTTTATATCGATGACAGAGTTTGAAAATAGTTCAGTAACCTAATTAATTAAAGAGCATTATTAAAATGAAATCTAGCCAACAGAACAGAAGTGAAGGAATCAGTCATGTAAAGAAACTGCGATGAGGTTCAATGACTTTTAGCTCAGGTGATGACAGGGACTGGTGTGAATGATACTGATAATCAGGGTAAGAATTCATTTCTCATTGTAAACTCATAAGCCTTTAAAATTAGGTATTAATGCCCCCCCACTTAAATAGAGTATGATAGAGCATCCATTTTAAAATCCAGTGCAAAATTTTAACCTCAACTCAGTTGTGTACAATTACAGTTGTAAAAAACGATTAAAAGATATCACAATATCTCAGAAAAGTGTATCGTGACAAACACACAGCTTATGAGATCATATTACGATATTGCCCAAGTCAAGAGGAACATAGACCTTCATAGTCTTCTGTCAGTGTGTTTAGAATGACAGTACCAAGTGTTCCTCTGTCACTCCACTTCTCATGACAGATTTCTCACTCGGGGCCATTATTTAAATCTTTAAACACCAATTTAGGGCTATAAGCATATTGTTGTTCTTTATTCATCTGTCCTTTGTCGTCTGGTTACACACTGACCTTGACATGTTTATATGAAGCATAGTTAAGAGCTTGTAATCGCCACTCCAGCAGCAGATCGGATACAGGTGACTGCTCTTGGAATTCCCGTTATAGGCCATTAGAGCACTTATACGATCATCATTCTCTTTATTAAAACATATCTGTCAAACTCTGCAGCAGAGAGAAGGAAATGGGTAAACAGCACATCTCTGTCTCTCTTTCTCTCTCTTTTTCTCTCAGATGAGCTGCTCTAGCCCTCATTCTCAATAATTACTTTCCTCTGTGTTCCCCTCTCTTAATGGTAAGTCAATGTTATTGACAGTGCAGGCTTACAGGGACCATCTTGCCACCTATTTCATTAAACTATATTTGCCAGCGCTGTAAAGAATGAGCAGAAGGACAAAGAAAGTTTGGAGTTTTGTGAACCTGGTTTAATATTGAGTCATAGAAGCTTGGTGTTCCAGTGAGTTCAGTTGTGGTGTGACTAGACAAGGTTTGACAAGGTAATTAAGTAAGATTGATTTTCCTGAATGGGATTTTAAAGAGGAATTTATCATTTGGTGTGCGATTTTGGTGGAAGTGATGTTTATGATTGAGGTTTTGGTGAGTGGTTTTAGGGAGTCTTGTTTTGGTGAAGAAGTTTAGTGGGCTTTGTTTTGGTGTTTATAGTGATAAAGTAGTTTGGGGAGATTGTTTCAGGGAGTTTAATGAGTATAGCTTTAATGTACATGAGCTGGGTTTTGGTGAGTCTGGTTTTGATGAGGATGTTCAGTGGGCTCGGTTTTGTTGAGTCTGGTTTTGATGAGGATGTTCAGTGGGCTGGGTTTTGTTGAGTCTGGTTTTGATGAGGATGTTCAGTGGGCTGGGTTTTGGTAAGTCTGGTTTTGATGAGGATGTTCAGTGGGCTGGGTTTTGGTAAGTCTGGTTTTGATGAGGATGTTCAGTGGGCTGGGTTTTGGTGAGTCTGGTTTTGATGAGGATGTTCAGTGGGCTCGGTTTTGTTGAGTCTGGTTTTGATGAGGATGTTCAGTGGGCTGGGTTTTGGTAAGTCTGGTTTTGATGAGGATGTTCAGTGGGCTGGGTTTTGGTGAGTCTGGTTTTGATGAGGATGTTCAGTGGGCTGGGTTTTGGCCAGTTTGGTTTTGATGAGGATGTTCAGTGGGCTGGGTTTTGTTGAGTCTGGTTTTGATGAGGATGTTCAGTGGGCTGGGTTTTGGTGAGTCTGGATTTGATGAGGATGTTCAGTGGGCTGGGTTTTGGTGAGTCTGGTTTTGATGAGGATGTTCAGTGGGCTGGGTTTTGGTGAGTCTGGTTTTGATGAGGATGTTCAGTGGGCTGGGTTTTGGCAAGTCTGGTTTTGATGAGGATGTTCAGTGGGCTGGGTTTTGGCAAGTCTGGTTTTGATGAGGATGTTCAGTGGGCTGGGTTTTGGTGAGTCCGGTTTTGATGAGGATGTTCAGTGGGCTGGGTTTTGGCCAGTCTGGTTTTGATGAGGATGTTCAGTGGGCTCGGTTTTGTTGAGTCTGGTTTTGATGAGGATGTTCAGTGGGCTCGGTTTTGTTGAGTCTGGTTTTGATGAGGATGTTCAGTGGGCTGGGTTTTGGCCAGTTTGGTTTTGATGAGGATGTTCAGTGGGCTGGGTTTTGGCCAGTTTGGTTTTGATGAGGATGTTCAGTGGGCTGGGTTTGGCCAGTTTGGTTTTGATGAGGATGTTCAGTGGGCTGGGTTTTGTTGAGTCTGGTTTTGATGAGGATGTTCAGTGGGCTGGGTTTTGTTGAGTCTGGTTTTGATGAGGATGTTCAGTGGGCTGGGTTTTGGTGAGTCTGGTTTTGATGAGGATGTTCAGTGGGCTGGGTTTTGGTGAGTCTGGTTTTGATGAGGATGTTCAGTGGGCTGGGTTTTGGTGAGTCTGGTTTTGATGAGGATGTTCAGTGGGCTGGGTTTTGGTGAGTCTGGTTTTGATGAGGATGTTCAGTGGGCTGGGTTTTGGTGAGTCTGGTTTTGATGAGGATGTTCAGTGGGCTGGGTTTTGGTGAGTCTGGATTTGATGAGGATGTTCAGTGGGCTGGATTTTGGCCAGTCCGGTTTTGGTAAGTCTATTAGTATTGGAGCTTTGTGACTCAGGCTTTGGTTAGGCTTTAGTTAGTAAAGATATTTGTTTTTGGTGAGGAAGTACTCTTGGTCTGATTTTAAATAAGGGGCACAGTCAATCTGGCTCTGTGTGAGTTTCATGAATGGTTCTGATGGAGATGTGTTTCACACATTTTTTTTGGGGGGGGGGGTGCGTGAGTGTGTTAAGTCTGATTTTGGACAGGAAGTGTAGTTAAATTTGGTTCTGGGAAAGGAGATTGGTGAGTCTGTTTTAGGAGCCAGAGTTTATTGCATCTTTGTGAATCCAGGTTGATGAGAGAGAAGGGAACTGGCAGCTCTCTCAGAAACTGTCAAAACCTGCCAGGCTTTTAGCGGTCCTGAGGCCTGCTGGATGGCATGTTGGAGTGGGGCTGGAATTTTAAAGAACACAGAGTTACTCAAATGGATAAACACACTCTGAATTAAATAGGTACAAAGACTGTGTTTGTGCTCCTTTTCATCATATGTTTTGCTCTGTCTTTTACCCTCATTATTTTTTTTTCCATGCTCCCTTTCTGTTTCCATGCTCATGATTCTTTCTCTTTATTGATCTCTGTTCCTTGTTTTCATTAGACTGGCCTTGATCACACTGATATTGCTTTGCAAGGAACAGATTTGAATGCTAATATGCACTCAGCTGTATGTGTGTTTGTGTTTGAATGTAAATTTTGGACTGGATGTGTTTTTCTTATTTGCTCAATCGAAGATAATTTCAAATCTCCGAACACCGTTTTCACATTACTTACAATCAACCAGAAATTAATTCTTGCAGTTGTCTGCAAGTGACATGCATTCGCTATTGGGGGGGGGGGGGGGGGGGCATTAAAATGTATTGTAAAGTAATATGTTTCTATGCAGTTATGTGTAAAGAATTGTATTAAAGTTTTGGTGTGGCTAAGAAAAAATTGTGCATGTATCCCATGCTGTTGTCATAGCAGCATAAAAGTGTGATGTTCTGAAACAGTAAACGAATTCTCAGTCATTCTTATATCATGACCGTCTTGAATGCATGTATTATGTGCAGACAGAAAAGTCTTCCTTGAGCTCTCTTTGAACTCCTTTCATAAATGAATGTAATGTTAAACAGCGAAGATGAGAGTGTTGGTGGTATTACACAGAATACACTACTCTTATGGGGTTTAAGATACATACGTTTAAGCAGTCAAGAAAATACATCATTCGTTTCAAAACCTTGTGGGAAACTATTATGATTTCCTCCTTCATTTTTATATCAAAATGTCATTTGGCAGAACAACATGCTGGATTGGGGCCAGTGAGAGCTGATTGGACCGGACTGGAGTGGTTGAGTTGTTTGTGGGTGTAAGGTTTGATGGAGCTATTTTGCTTTGAGTGAGCTGACTGGACATTTACTGTATGTGAGATCTTTGTGGATGTTGATGTTTTGAGGTCTGATTGAGCTGTTGTGAGTAAGATTTTGGGAGGTTTTAGTCGAGCTGTTGTGAGGATTCTTGGTGGTGTTGGAGTTTGATGGCACTGTTTTGAGGTTTGAAGGAGCTGTTTTGGAGGCTGAGTGAGTTGTTTTGATGTTAGAACGAGATTCTTTGAGGTTTTAACGAGTTGTTTGGTGTTTGGGTAAGCAGTTTTGGTATTTTGAGTGAGTTGTTTGAGTGAGTGGTTTGGGGTTTGAGTGAGTTGTTTGGTGTTTGAGTGAACATGTTTGGGGTTTGAGTGAGTTGTTTGGTGTTTGAGTGAACATGTTTGGTGTTTGAGTGAACATGTTTGGTGTTTGAATGTGCTTGGGGTTTGAGTGATTTATTTAGGGGTTTTGAATGTGTTTGGGGTTTTGATTGAGTTATTTTGGGGTTTGAGTGAGTTGTTTGGGGTTTTGAGTGAGAATATTTGCGGTTTGAGTGAGTTGTTTGGTGTTTGAGTGAGTTGTTTGGGGATTTTGAATGAGTTGTTTGGGGGTTGAGTGAGTTGTTTGGGGATTTTGAATGAGTTGTTTGGGGGTTGAGTGAGTTGTTTGGGGTTTTGAGTGAGAATATTTGGGGTTTGAGTGAGTTGTTTGGTGTTTGAGTGAGTTGTTTGAGGTTTGAGTGAGCTGTTTGGTGTTTTAGTGAGTTGTTTGGGGTTTTGAGTGAGAATATTTGGGGTTTGAGTGAGTTGTTTGGTGTTTGAGTGAGTTGTTTGAGGTTTGAGTGAGTTGTTTGGTGTTTTAGTGAGTTGTTTGGGGTTTTGAGTGAGAATATTTGGGGTTTGAGTGAGTTGTTTGGTGTTTGAGTGAGTTGTTTGGTGTTTGAGTGAGTTGTTTGGGGGTTTGAGTGAGAATATTTGGGGTTTGAGTGAGTTGACTGGTGTTTGAGTGAGTTGTTTGGTGTTTGAGTGAGTTGTTTGGTGTTTGAGTGAGTTGTTTGGGGATTTTGAATGAGTTGTTTGGGGGTTGAGTGAGTTGTGTGGGGTTTTGAGTGAGAATAATTGGGGTTTGAGTGAGTTGATTGGGGTTTGAGTGAGTTGTTTGGTGTTTGAGTGAGTTGTTTCGGGTTTGAGTGAGCTGATTGGTGTTTGAGTGAGTTGTTTGGGGTTTGAGTGAGTTGTTTGGGGTTTGAGTGAGTTGTTTGAGGTTTAAGTGAGTTGATTAGTGTTTGAGTGAGCAGTTTGGGGATTCTGAGGGAGTTGTTTGGGGTTTGAGTGAGCAGGCTGGGGGTTTTGAGTGAGTAAATTTGGGGTTTGAATGTGTTTAGTGTTTGAGTAAGCTATTTTGTAGTTTGAGTGAGTTATTTTGCTGTTGTCAGTGTTTTCCCCCTAGGGGTATGTTAGAGGTTGTTTCAAAACATTAACTCAAAAATTATTTATAGCAGTCATTACTCTGTCATGACTCAAATAGTAGTGAGACAAATTTGCTTAACAGAAGTGTATCACAATATTTCAGTTTAATATTCATTATGTGCTCTACCTCTTCTTACACACGAGGCGGCAGCACCAGAGGTACTAACATACAGATCGTGAAATTTGCGAGTGGGCTCTTAACTGCCTTGAAGCATGCTTACATAACAGTCCAAAATGTTAAGCTAATGAGAAGGAAGCGTTATTGCACATTGCAATGCGTTTCATGAACTTGTCCCACATGAACTTCGGAAAAGAATACCAAAATGATCCGGAATACACTAGCGCCCAACATTTTCACACTGCAGAATTCACACCAGATCAGTAGTGTTCCCATCTGAAGGGTAGTTACCGCACATCACTATATATATATATGCACCCCTATGTGCTGCACTTGAAGTCTCACTCGCATCTAAATATGATTCATAAGCCATCTCTCACCTCAAAATCTTCTGACTAGTAAATAGAAATGGGGAAAATGCTTCATCGCAATTAACTAATCCTGTTTCTCATTACAGCAGCTGGTATCCAATAAAATGTGATTAAACAAGGAATGCATTCATCAAAAAAACTTTTATTATAATCAGTATAATACGTGTTATTGCCTAATAGGGCATACGCTATATTCATTTCTGTTAGACCTCTTTTTCTTATAGAAACATCCTCTTCTAATTTCATAGCCTATAGCTTAGAACAGTAGCCTACTTGTAAATGGTCAGTGATGATGTTTTAAAGCAGTAATACATCTGGAGAAAAAGATCAACAATTCAATTATTAAATGGCCAAATCACTTAACTTGATGACATTGGCAGAGTATTTTGATGCTGGCGTGTAAAATGCAGATTTATGGATAGTCAAGCACTTTTAAGTCACATACAGTACAGAGTCATTACACTGTTTGACTTCAGGCATCATGATATTTTTCTTTGCCATAGAAATATCCATGATGGCTTTTCAAGATTTTTTTAAAAATTATTTATTTTTCTTCATTTAGCATAGTCATATAAGACTGCTTTGATATCTACCTGCCTGGTCAAAAAGGTCGCTTTTCAAAGCTAGAGTGCTAGAGAAAATCCAGACACTGTCCAGATTTCATACTGTCACTCAAGCATGCATGTGTTTGTGTTTGATTTAGCTAGCTTTTCTTCCTGATTATAACCCATGTACTGTACTATTTAAATACGTGTTGCATGAACGTTAGTTGCAAATACACATGATGATCTTGCCTTTAAATGTAACTCTTTGATGTAAGCAAATGGTTGAAATGAAAAGTCATTTTACTCGTATTATGAAGACTTTACAGAACAGCAGAACAAAGCAGCTGATTCTTTCTCCTTCAGGATCCACGTCAAGGTTTCCGAACTGAATAGAGGGAAAGATGAAGTTCAAATGAGATGAATCTGCTTTCTCTAATGTTTCGCATTCAGTGAGAAAATTATCACACACACACACACACACACACACACACACACAGAGCTCTTTCTTTCCGTCTCCAGTGTTCCCTATCGAAGGCTAGTGGAAGGGAGCTGTATTGCCGTATCTCTTAGCTTGTTTTAGATTCTTTTTCCTTTCTGTACTGTTTTGTTCCCAGCGCTCCAAGTTCATACTGCTTCTTTCTTTCTCCACTCTTTTGCACTGTATTTGTCTGTCTTTTTTTCTTTTCTTCCTCTGTCTTTGCTTTCACTCTGTGCTGCATTTTCTCAATCAGCTTTCCCAGCTCACCTGCTGTGGTGAAGATTGTCTAGAGAGATTTCAGGCTTTCACTAATTATTTCCTTTTTTCTTGTAAAGAGGAATAGAGAGAAAATAGAGAAAGAAGAGAGGGGAGGAGAAGGAGAGAGAGAGAGAGAGAGCAGACTGAGGGGTAGAGCGAGCAAGAGAGAGAGAGAGAGAGAGAGAGGGAGCACACGCAGAAAGAGGGAAGGTAGAGAGCGGTTGAGCCGGTGCACTGTACACTGGCTGTCTCACTGACAGGACAGAGATTGATGGATAGAGCTGTGCAGCGTACATAACACCAATTCTCCTCTACCTCGTCTCCTTCTTCTCTTCCTCTTTCTCCCCTCCATTGTCCCTGTTCTTCCCTTTGCTCCAGGACCCCTCCCTGAGTGCATCCATCTTCCTCCACATCGCTCCATGCTGGCAGAGGGGATTCTTTAAGTCAAGCTCTTTAGTCTGGGCACTGTTTCTTCAGTGCGCTGGGAATTCTGGACACCACTGTCACAAGGAATTGGATTCATAGGGAATTGTGGGATGGCAGCAATTGAGGCAGACAGTCTGGCAAGAGGAGCCACAGCAGCTGGTGAGTCACCTACTGGCTTATCTTCCTATTTTACTGAATGTCCTTGCTTTATTCTCTGTGTGTCTTTCTCCCTCTCTCTCTCTCTCTCTCTCCCTCTCACACACCGACACCCACGTTATTGAAGCGTCTCGCTCTCTGCACCTCTTTCTCTTCCCTCACACAGCACTTGTTCTCCCTTGCATCTCTCATACATGTTTGAATGCTATGTCTTGCCTTGTTTACTTTGTGTCAGCAAAGTCTGGTCAGTCGAGAGAGGAATGAGTATACGCAGAATGCTAGAGAAATTTTAAGGTTAAGTGAGTGACACTGTCACTGTCCGAGGCTGCGTAGGTCTAGTCCTGCCCAGGGCATACGATACAGTTTCCACGCATCAGAGTCTCAAGCAAACTAACAGTGCCTCTGAGTAACTATTCGGTATTATAAATATTTATAAGTCTCCTTTTTTAGCTCTTGCATGTTAAATTTTATGTACAATTTATTCAATAAAGAAATTCTAAAATATTAATATATCCCTCTGTTTATCATGCTCTCATTTCTCTTATTTGTGCTTCCTGCTCACGTTGTTTATCATTAAGAAGTGCCTCCTAACTCAACTCCCTCCTCAGGGAAGGACACGATTGTCGCCTCCCAAAGTGTTCCAGTCTGACAGCTAGTTCAAGCAAGACTGAAGTGTTAATGATAACCACTTCCATGCGCTTTTGCACGATTTGCCATCCGCAAAGTCAGAGCAGAAGAGTCGCTGACAGCCACGCATTTCCCAGCTGCATTTGTTTAGCGCTCCTTGTTGACAGAGCAGAGACACAAGGCAGCTGACAGTAATCTATTTGCCCTGGCAGCATGAGCTCAGGTGACCTAGAAACATGTCTCTAGAACAAACATCACTCACCTGACCAGGGTCAACTGGAAAATTAGTATCACTTACATGCAGCACCTTCAGGAGCATCCTCGCTCAGGGGTGTCTCTTTATCTCAAGCACAAACTGAACTCTGTTAACTGATTATGAAAAACCTGTGCGCGTTTAAGTGCTCCCTAAAGCGTGTGTTTGAATGTATCTTTCTTTAAGACTAACTGCAAAAATTTTTTTTAAAAAAACCCAAAAAACTCCTTGTTCGATTTTATTCAATGCCAGGTACAGCGAGTCGCTGTGTTGTTAACAGCCACTTTAAGTAATGGGACACAGTGTCACCTGGAAACGTGTTGTTATTGAATCAAGGCTCACATCGCTCTTGGAGGTGTTAAGACAAATCGTGATGCTCCGAGAGACGGAATGAGAAAAGAGGAGAAAGACAAGAGACGACGTTATCTTTTGTTCTCGAGTCCTTCAGAAGTAAATGGATTTCATAAACGAAATGAAATTGGAAAGAATAAATATGAAAAATCCTTGTGGAGTCTGTCTGCCTTAATGGAATCTGTATTCATGAAGAGGATGATGAACTGATGTCTGCACATATGCAGGAAAGGTCTTTTTTTTTTTTCCAGTTGGACTGAAGGAGAGCAACCAGGCTGTAGGCAAAAAATAAAAAAAAAAGTATAATCCATTCATCCTCATGGGATTTTTAAAAAATCTGAGCATACTACAACATATGCTACAACTAGTTTTTTTTTTTTTTTTTTTTTTTTTTGTTGTGTATAACAGAGTACCTTAGTAAAAGAGTCCGTATTGTTATGTATAACAAATATAAGACCTCAGTAGTCAAGTCAGCACAGAGCGATTGATGCTAACTATTGAGAATATAATTTGTATACATTACGTCAAAAAATATAAGGGGAGAAATGATCTCAAATCTATGTGAATAGCACAGAGATTTGAATGTTATATGAGGTCAAGCAATGACTTGCCTCCATTTAAAATACTACCTTTTTAAATAATAAGCATCAACTTAGTGCATTTAAAAAAATTTAAAAAATAAATAAAAAGAGGATTTAGCTGACATGCTTATCCAGGGCAATGTACAGAAGTGCGTTGTAGTCTCCATCAAAAACATGCTAGTACAAATAGGTCAGGATCTAAGAATACCACCAGGCTACAACCTTGGTAGAGCGGAGATTTTTACTGCTCATTTAAGTGCTTGGTGGAGAGGTGGCTGGCTCTTCAGTCTTCATTTGAGGACAGACACTGAGTCAGCTGTTCAGACAGCTAGGGGATGTTTATTCCACCAGCTGGGTGCCAGTTCAGAGAAGAGTCTTGATGCAGGACTTTCTTGCATCTTGAGTGATGGTGGGTCAAGTTGAGCCGTGCTAAAGAGCTTGAAGGAAATGTTGTGCAGAGCAGGGTTGGATAAGTTTTGGCTTTCTTGGTAGTTGACACAGATTTGGGGATCTTGCTGTGCTTAGGTACTGAGTCGCCACTGAGTTTTTATCAGTTACACCTTTCATGTACAGTGCTGTGAAAAATGATTTGCTCCCATCCTGATTTCTTCTGTTTTTGTGTACATCTCATACTAAATTGTTTCAGAAATTAAAACTGAATCTAATATAAAACGAAGGCAACCTGAGTAAACACAGAATATAGTTTTTAAATGATAATGTTATTTATTGAAGCAAAAAAGTTATCCAATACCAACTGGGCCTCTGTGAAAATTTATTTGACCCCGTAGGTTCTAATTTCCCAAATCGATTAAACTGCATTCACAATGGGGTTCAGCTGGACTAGACACAACCAGGCCTGATTACTGCAAACCCTGTTCAATCAAATCAACATGTTAATAGAACTTTTTCAACAGCATGAAGTTGGTTAAAAGGTCTTACCCTGTAACACACTATGGCAAAGTTGAAAGAAATTCCAGAAATGATGAGGAAGAAGGTGATTGAAATACATCAGTCTGGGAAGGGTTACAAAGCTATTTCAAAGGCTCTGGGACTCCAAAGAACCACAGTGAGAGCTGTTATCTCCAAATGGAAAAACCCAGCAACTACTCATCTAGCAAGTCACAAAAGACCCACGGACAACATCAACGGACCTACAGGCCTCTCTTGCATCAGTAAAGGTCACTGTTCATGACTCCACTATCAGAAAGACATGGAGCAAAAATTGCATCCACGGAAGAGTAGAAGGTGAAAACCACTGCTAAACCAGAAGAACATTAAGACTCGTCTGAATTTTGCCAAAACACACCTTGATGATCCTCAAACCTTTTGGGAGAATGTTCTGTGGATTGATGAGTTGAAAGTGGAACTGTTTGGAAGACAGAGGTCCTATTACATCTGGCACAAACCAAACACTGAATTCCACAAAAAGAACATCATACCTACAGTCAAGCATGGTGGTGGCAGTGTGATGGTGTGGGGATGCTTTGCTTCTTCAGGACCTGGGCAACTTGCAATAATTGAGGGAAACATGAATTCTGCTCTCTACCAGAAAATCCTAAAGGAGAATGTCTGGTCTTCATCCCGTAAGTTGAAACTCAAGTGCAACTGGATTATGCAGCAAGACAGTGATCCAAAGCATATGAGTAAGTCATAGTCCTAGAAGTAAGAGAAAGACTGATCTCCAGTTATCAGAAGCGTTTGGTTGCAGTTATTGCCGCTAAAGGTGGCACAATCAGAGTTTAATGGGGCAGTTAGTTTTTCACATTGGTGATGGGTGTTGGATAACTTTTTTTTCTTCAATAAAAACTATAAATGAAAACTGTATTGTGTGTTTACTCAGGTTGCATTTGTTTTATGTTGTACAAGTGAACAAAAATATTGGAACATGTAACTGACAGGTGTTTCTTGATACCCAGGTGTGTTCTGTTAGATTGATTGTTTAAACAGTAAATACTGTAGCTGTGAATGTCTACTCTTGGTTTTAGCCTTCAGTTTCACCCATGAAGACTACATTTGTTGTTAAAAAGGATAAGCCAACATGAAGCTCAGAGAGATGTCTACGGGAGAAAAACAAGCCATGTTAAACTGAGAAAAGAGGAAAAATCAAATAGGGGCATTTCAGAAACACTGGGCAGAGCCAATATAACAATCTGGAATGTCCTGAAAAAAAAAAAAGAAAAAGAGAAACAACTAGTGTACTGAACCAAAGACACCTAATGGTTTTACCAAGGAAAACAGCAGCAGCTGATGATAGAAACATTGTGAGAACTATGAGGGGGAAAAAAAAATCAGTAACACCACCAACAACCACCACAGGGCAGGAGTGAAAGTATCACAATCCACTGTTTGAAGAAGACTTTGAGAGCAGAAATATAGAGGCCATGCCACAAGATGCAAACAACTCATCAGTGGTAAGAGTCGGAAAGCCAGATTGGAATTTGCAAAGAAATAAAGAGATCAGCCACAAACGTTCTGTAACCATGATCAACCTCTACCAAAGTAATGGAAAGACCAAAGTGTGGAGAAAGAAAGGGTCTGCTCATGATCCAAAACATACAAGATCATCTGAGAAACATGGTGGAGGTAGTGTCATGGCTTGGGCTTGCATGATTGCTTCTGGAATGGGCTCACTAATCTTTATTGATGATGTAACTCATGATGGTAGCAGTAGAATGAATTCAGAATTTTACTGGGAACATTTTGTCTGACGATTTACAGAGACATGCATCCAAATTAATCAGGAGGAACTTTATCATGCACCAAAACACACTGAAAACTCAACAAAGGATTTTATCGGGGGAAAAAGTAGAAGTTTTAGACTGGCCAAGTCAATCACCAGACCTTAACTAAATTGAGCACCATTTCACCTCCTGAAGAGAAGACTGAAGGGAGACACGCCCTGAAACAAGCAACAACTGAACGAAGCTGCAGGTTAAAAACCTGTAAAAGCACCACAAAAGAAGAAACCAACAATTTGGTGATGTCAGTGAGTCGCAGGCTTGGTGCAGTTATTGAAAGCAAGGGATATGCAACCAGACATTAAGTGTTATTTACTTTAATTTACTTCAAGTCTTATCTGTTCCTATACTTTTGCTCACTTAAAAATTGGGTGGACTGACAGAAAAGGTTCTATGTTTTATGTTGCTTAACACATCTACATATAAATACCAGGAAACAAAAGCTAATCTCTCATCTCATATCCGTGTTTTGATCTCAAACCCAAATGTCTTTGGTGTAGACAGGGTCGCAGCTCTTTCTCACTTCTGTAACTTCTGATGTGGTACATGCAACACTGCCCCCTAGTGTCCTGTATGAAGGCAGGACACCTATTTGAGCATCTGCGCACAAAGTCTTAATGCAGTGCTTGCAAATACGCGGCCGCAGAAGTGTAAATCTGCCCGCAGTGTGTGTTGCTCTGGTACGAGTGTAACAACTCTTGATGGAAACACCTTAGTGTCAGTGCTGGGTTGAGAAACATTCCAACAGCCAAAACGTGTACAGCCAACAGCAGTCCTCTGATTAAACATCGACTTGATTGTAGGACAACAGGACAATTAACGCATTATTCATGGGGAAAGATGATGAGCTATAGTCTCTAACCGTCTGCCTACAAGCTGGGACAATATGGTAGGCGTGTCTGATGAAATGGTCATTACATGTGCGTGCACACACAAATGAGAGAGGCAGTGTGTGAGGCAGCCAGCCAAAACCCAGCATGTTCGTTACATCATTATATTCATTACCACTGTTTTGCCCAGGGGAAGAGGAACATTAAGACACATCTGTCTTTCGCTCTATTAGTCTACCCTTGTCTGTCTCTTTCAGCTTCGTCTGCACCCATTTGCCAGCTGATAAATGGAGATAGAAACTACAGAATGGTATTCTGATGTGTAGGCATGAACCTGTGGTTGATTTTGAATGATCGATTAGCTTTTTTGCTAAGTAGCTGCTGTTTAACATGCTGGAGAATGAAACCAAAAGGAAAGGGTTGTCTTGTACTCTTAAAGTGTTAAATGATTCCTGCAAAGTGCTGGAGTAAGGCAGGATTTAACTTGGCTGTGGGTCTTTAATATGACAAGTTGAAGTCGGGTCAGTCTGTTAGAGGAAGATTCTCACTACCTCTGGCAGGTGCTGATCCAAAAAAAACTGCACTCCCGGCACATACGTGAGTCTGAGTCAGCAGTGTGTGTGTGTGTGGCAGCACTTTATGAATGAATATGGGTTATAAACACAGCTGTGTAGGTGGTTGTTGGTGCTTGTTAATCACACCGGACTGCTAGTGAGGTCACTTTATGGACTTCTTAACAAAGTGGGTACACCATAGTAAGTCAGGCACAGGTGGCCATGAGCCTGCCCTGTGGGAGTTATGATGGGTGAAATGATTGCGCATATGTCTTTGTTTGTGTGCACACCGTGCCAAGTAATTTGTCACAAAGCATCTCTGGCCCAAGATGCACTCCCAGGAGGATTGTCATTAGGAGCAGTGATGCATCATCACGGACTTTATTGCTCCCCTTACTGGCCGGTCTTGTTTTAGACACTGACCTGATTGGTTTGCAATCTACTGATAATCAACCACAATCAACATCTAATTAAGTCTACAATCAGTCTTTATCCCAAAGGAGCCATGCAATGCTCTTTTTTACTTGCATCATTAATGAGGCATGAATGTTTCATGGTCTTATCGCTGTACTCAACTATCTGTCGGCAACAACACATCAAGTGATCAAGTAGAGTGTCCATAATGGTTTATGGATAAGCATAAACGGGGATGTGAGAATGGGTTAGGAACAGTGTTGGAACAAATAGGGACAGGGTTGGTGGTGATGGGGTTGGATCATGTAGAGACATGATGGGGATAATGTTGGCGCAAATAAAGACAGGTTAGAGCATGCAGGCCTGAGTTGGCGCAAAGAGAATAGGAGTATGTGGGGACGATGTTGGTGCACGTAGAGATGATGGGGATGGTGTTGGAACATACGGACAGGGTGGGGACAATGTTGGAGCATGTGGGGCCAAGGTGAGAATGATGTTTGAGCAAATAAAGTCAAGGTGGTGATGGTGTTGTTGGAGTTAGGGGGAAGGTGTTGGGGCATGTGGGGACAGAGTGGGAAGTGCGAATGATGTTGGAGTAGACTTTGATTCATGTGCAGCTCTCTAATAACTATAAAGTTATAGGGTAAAGCACTGCAGCACTGCTGGACAATCGCTGTTAAGATGATGTGAAATTTCAGGAGGAGGTCTGTGTGACGAGGTTAACACAAGATACAAGCGCACTGAAGTCTCCCAAGTGTTGTGGAGAACCGAGATTCCAAGTGCTACCTCAGCTCTCGACTGAGCAATTCCACAAATATTTCCTGATAAGAACCACAACAACCGCCACACACACTTGACTGCACTTCACGTACGTTTGTGCCTCCTCAGTGCCTCCAAGGGAACAGAATGTGACACTTGCAATCAGCTCTGTGCAATCAGCTAGATCTTTTATCATGCATTGTATTGTCAGGAGTTACACGGAGTGTGTATTCTGTCCCCAGACTCTGAGGAGAGATGCATTATTTGGACTATATGAGTGATATGATGAGCTTAGTGGATTAGCGGGACTCCTTCCAGTACGCACCCCCCCCCGATTATGGCCCCTGAGCTTTGTGCCTTGGTGGGCCATGACTGGTAGCAGATGGTGCGGGCAGAGCTGGCCTCACTCAGGTGTCTGTCACGGAAGCCACTCATGGCGATGGATGGGCAAGTTCTGTCGTTCTGACACGTGCCGCCATTGGAGAAATGGATCGCAGTCAGTTTGCATAATCTGAAATGGCTGTCACCATCAATCATCCTGGGTTTGGAGGCTTTATGTCTGGCACTTTAAACAGACGACACGGATGGGCCAGCGCTTTCCTACTCTCCCGAGATGAGAACAGTCCACATTTTCTTTTCCAGTAGACTTAACACTGAAGTTAATTTCTAACATTATGTCAACTTTTCAAAACATTGGGCCCATAATAGTTAACTGTGAAATGTAAAAGTCACAATACACAAATGTTATCCAGTGATGTTTTTTTAGGACGTATGTGTGGTCGAGAATTAAATAGCTTTCTTTCTCTCTTTCTCTTCCATCCAGTCTGTCCATCTCATCCTGGTTTAATCCTTAGTGTCCCAAGAATCCCACACCTGGAGTTTTGCCTAGGTAAGTAATACTGATCAGTTTTCTATTTTGCCCAGATATGGTAGGGAAGTGAAAAGAAAAAAAAAAAAAGATTAATACATGTAAATTTGTTAGGCTGCATAGTGAATAATGAATTTGTTTGTCACTCGATTTGAGTCTAATTTGGAGAAATTAACAATGCGTGAATCAGTTACACAGCCCTGTGGAAACCAGCCATAACCTATTCTACAATGTCACAGGAAATAAGGCCATGACTAAAAATCCAGCATCCTTTTTCCATTGAGACCTTTATTTCCGACCGATCATCGCTTCAAAGCCAAAGGGCTTTCTGGAATCTGAATGCTTGGCAGCTCCTTTCCAGCATATAAATGTTTGATATTTTTCTTAGGTATTTTTGGAGAGTTTTAAGATCACAAGGACATCTCAGGTCTCAAACTTATGCTGAGCATGTGTGTGTGTGTGTGTGTGTGTGGGGGGGGGGTGTTTATATATGTGTGTATTTTGTTTATAATTAAATCAAGGATTGTAGCAGAAAGGCTTCATATGCCCCAAGATGATTTGTTATGCACAGTTCCTCATTAAAAAGATGGTGCCACATGGATTAAATGGGGGAAAAAGAACATTTCTCCATTATTATTTGTAAAAGGCTAGGAAAGTGACGATGAAGATTAAATGAGACATATGGACAAGGCACTGCAGCACCAATGTGGTTTTACGGATGGACATACTGTCTGCCATGAATGACTCTTCATATCTTTAGTTTTAATTACAACCCCAATTCCAAAAAAGTTGGGACGCTGTGTAAAATGTAAATAAAAACAGAATGCAATGATTTGCAAATCTCATAAGCCCATATGTTATTCACAACAGAGCATAGAAAACATATGAAATGTTTACACTGAGTAAATATACCATTTTAAGGAAAAAAATAAATAAGGTAATTTTGAATTTGATGGCCGTTAGACATTTCAAAAAAGTTGGGACGGGGCAACAAAAGGCTGGAAATGTAAGTGTTACTAAAAAGAAACAGATGGAGGTTAATTAGCAATAGGTCAGTAACATGATTGGGTATAAAAAGAGTATCTTAGAGAGGCAGAGTCTTTAAGAAGTAAAGATGGGCAGAAGTTCATCAATCTGTGAAAACTTGCGTCTACAATTTGTGGAACAATTTCAGAATAATGTTCCTCAACGTAAAATTGTGAAGACTATGAATATCTCATCATCTACAGTACATAATGTCATTAAAACATTCTGAAAATCTGGAGAAATCTCTGTGCGCAAAGGACAAGGGTGAAAATCAATACTGCATGCACGTGATGTTCAGGCCCCCAGGTGGCACTGCATTAAAAACAGGCATGATTCTGTAGTGGAAATCACTGCATGGTCTCAGAAACACCTCCAGAACTCATTGTCTGTGAACACAGTTCGCCATACCATCCACAAATACTGGTTAAAGCCCTATCATGCAAAGAAGAAGCCGTATGTGAACATGATCCAGAAACGCCGCCGTCTTCTCTGGGCCAAAGCTCATTTAAAATGGACTGAGGCAAAGTGGAAAACTGTTCTGTGGTCAGACGAATCGAAATTTGAAATTCATACTGGAAACCATGGACGTCGCGTCCTCTAAACTAAAGAGGTCTAAAGAGGAGAGGGACCATCCGGCTTTTTATCAGTGCTCAGTTCAAAAGCCTGCATCTCTGATGGTTTGATGGTGCATTAGTGCCTATGCAATGGGCAGCTTGCACATCTGGAAAGGCATCATCAATGCTGAAAGGTATAAACAGGTTTTAGAGCAACATCTGCTTCCATCCAGATTTCATCCCATCTTTACTTCTGAGAGACTCTGCATCTCTAAGATACTCTTTTTATACCCAATCACATTACTGACCTGTTGCCAATTAACCTAATTAGTTGCAAAATATTCCTCCAGCTGTTTCTTTTTACTAACACTTACTTTTCCAGTCTTTTCTTGCCCCCGTCCCGACTTTTTTGAGACGTGTTCTGGCCATCAAATTCAAAATTACCTTCTTTTTTTTCTTCCTCAAAACGGTACACTTCCTCAGTTTAATCATTTGATATGTTTTCTATGTTCTATTCTGAATAACATATGGGTTTGTGAGATTTACAAATCATTGCGTTCTGTTTTTATTTACATTTTACACAGCGTCCCAACCTTTTTGGAATTTGGGTTGTATAAGAACCTGAGACATAGGCTATATATGATACACTCGCCAAGCCAGCAGATGGAGCAGGACTGGTTGTATGTAATAAATCTCTCAGGACAGAGGCAGAGAGACAAGAGAGATAAAGAGACCGATAAAAAGATACAAAGACTGTGATAAGCGCTGCCTTCATTGAATTATTTTTATGTTCACGTCATATGCTTGCGTTTCTGTTCTAGTCCTGCCTCTGCCCCGTCCTGGCATTGATCTGTTATCTGATTATGCCCACCTGTTCCGAGTTCACTCCTTGATTAGTTTGTCTGTTTATTCCTTGTTGTTTCTTTCTCATTGTGAAGTCTTATCCTGCATTTCTGTTGTTCATTCTAGAGCCTGGTTCACACATACTCCATGTGCAGTACGTATTGTGGTGCGGAAGCAGCATGCACCATTGTGCTTTCACATTACACACGTTTGCAGCGCGCTATTGATCTGCAGTGGAACACATTCAGAAAAGGACGTAAAGGTGCAGGGTGACAAGACTTTGAATGAAGTTCAGAGCAACACAGTACAGTAATACAAGCGTTCATAGACATATTCATGTTTAAACACAATAAATATTAACAACGTGTTATTCCATTCATTACTTCCGTATAGAGTTATATATTACGTTGCTCAAGCAAGTGGCAAAACATCTAAACATGGCACTTCTCTTACGTGAAAAGGTATTATCACAAGCATTTTATATGAAAACTTACCATCCACACAAACATCCGAGGAAACTGCCTCCCGTGTCTTTTCTTTTGCATTTAAATCTTTATACAAGAAAACGAAAAAAAGTTGTCATACACAACTTTCTCTGTCATGTGATTGTCGCTTTCTGCTGAGATGAGAGTGTCTCCCCCCTCCCCCCCACACAATATCACATGCTGTGTAGTGTATTTAACATTTACAAATATACTTTAGACATAATTTTGACCGCATTAGTTGTTTGTGCAACTCCTGCCAAGTGTTTTGGTTTTCTTTGCTTCATCCCGGGTTTAAAGTAATAAGGCGACTATGAAAAACAGTAGTATATTTTAATTATATGCATTTATGGTGAAATTACAACATTTTTTTGTGTCACTTTATTCAGCACATGCTGCACAGCAAAAATAGACCTGGTGCGGAAATGAGCGGTGCTTACTCCTGCAACGTTTACTGAACACCTTTGGGATGAACTGAAACACAGCCTGCACCCCAGGCCTCCTCACCCAACAGTTAGTGAGTGCCTGACCTCACTAATGCTTATGTGGTTGAATGAACACAAATGCCACTTTATGAAATCCTAGTGGGAAGCCTTCCCAGAAGAATAGAGGTCATTATAACAGCAAAGGGAGACTAATGAGATGCAATGGGTTGTTATCAAAGCACGTATGGTTAGTGTTGTGTCCGAGTCCACCGTTGTCGAGATCGAGTCGAGACTGAGTCCTTAACCAATCGAGTCCGAGTCCAAAAGGGGCAGAGTCGGACTTAAGTCCGATTCCTTAATGGCAGAGTCTGCATTCAGAAAGTAATTAACCCTCCTATTATGTTGGAAAAAAAAGTTACATCCATTATGTTATGGGTCAAAATGACTTCCACAGTTGAAATACACACAAAAACAGCAAAGAACAGCTTAAAACAGTAAACCTTTATCATGGCTTGTCCGAGACAAGCCATTAGAAGAAATATTTGCATATAAGTTCATGACCCTAAATGAGGAAAGTAAAAAAAAAAAATCAAGGAGAAAGAGAGAGATTAACCAGTATTTCAGACATCTCAAATGTGGAAATGTTTCCAATTGACCCATAACATAAAAGGAGGGTTAAATAGAAAAAAAAAAAAAAAAAAAAGATTTGAAATTGCAATTGTAAACTCAACACTGAGCTGTTAAATTAACATTTTAACCTTCACAAATCAATGGCAACATAAATGTAACAAAAAGTATTACTTTGCCATTGCCATTTAATATTTTTATTTCATGTCATCAGCACCTCTATTAGTTTCATTTTAATTCATGAAATAATAATAATAATAAAAACCCTATCAGCAGGGTTTATGATATTTACTACATTAAGAAGTACATTTCACATTTTACATGAAATTCAAGACTGGAATCACCAAATGTTTAGGAGGGGACAATATGACTACAGTCTTATTGAACAATAACGATACGTTTTCTCAAGTAGTATTCAAGTAAGAAATACTACGGAAACTGAATAAAGCAATTAAATGTAAAAAAAAAAAAAAAAAAAAAAAACCTTCACTGTATGACATATACAGTGATTCTTATTAAATTTACTGACGTTATTCAGTCAAATGAGTGAATGAGTGATTTTCTCTTTGTCTTTTGCTGTTTGATTAACATTATTGACAGACAGCGGACGTTCGCGTAAGACGTAACCGACCGTGTTTGCATGAATACTCGGCCAGACCTGTATTTTGTCATGGTGTGTAATTATTTGACCATCCAAGCATAATAAGTCTCTAAAAAGAGCTCAATTCGGTTGTCGTACGATGAGGGTGTCCCTGGTCAGGCAGGGAGACATTCATTAATTTCTTGTTATCAGGGACGATTCTAGAGTCTGTTGGGGCCCTAGGCAAAAATTCTCAGGAGGCCCTTCCAACCAGCGTTCATCACTATTATGTTATAAATAATCGGACACCAAGCAAACAGAAAATGATAGTAAAGAAATAAGAAAATGTCTATTTTGCCACACCACCCTGTAGTGTAACCCTCCGCCCCCAACCCCACCTCACCCCCAAGGGATTTCATCTCATCCCTGATTCATGGAATGTGTCTTATTGAATGGAATTTTTTCTAACGTGGGTGTGTTGCATAGTGAGAGTGTTTCTGTAACTACTGTACTACTTTAGAGCTCTCGCATGTCTGTTTAGTATGAAGATCGCTTTGTTTCCATTGCTCTGCCACGCATACTTTTTATTCTATACATATACATATTCTCAATTAAAGTATTGGTTTACTTTATGAACCCATCTGTATCGAATGCAATCAACCACCATAATCACAGCATCTCCTGGATTTGTTTCCCCTTCCTGGTAAACCTTTTCACATGAAGCTGAGCGCTCTTCCCCATTGAACGCTTGCTAATTTTAATTGCTGCTCATTGATCAATTGAGATGTTCAGAGGCACAGAAAGTGTGTACAGAGATCTATAGAAACCCACACAGAGAAAAAGGCCATCGATAATGGAGTAGGGGACTCTGTAATTGCAGTGCAGTGCTTAAAGGACTTGTAGGTCCCCCAAACACTCTCCCCCACCCCCACCCCCCTTCATAGAGCTTAGTGTTCATCAGGCTGCAGAGATTGGTAGTGAAACCAGACTAAAGAAATGAAGACTCATTGATGTGCCAGTGATAATGATGGCACTGGAGAGGCCTTGGTTGGGACAAACAAAGCATTTTATATTTATATCAGATGAAACGATTGGAAGAAGCTATAGGCACTTTTCCTCACTAACTGTTTATTTTAGAGAAAATTAATAGAAGTCCGGATTTTCCAACAGCGTAGTGGTTTAACTATGTTGATAAATTTATTTTAAAGAGCTGTCCTTATGGTGTCCTTATTTTACAGTACGGGTACTTGCAAATAGGCAGTGTCTTGCCTGTTTGAAAAGAATCCTGCTGTATTTTCTTCTTCTGTGTGGTTTGTTTGTGCAGTAATGACACACGGGTGCAGCCCACACACAGGGTCCGAGACAATCTGAGCAAGGTGGTCTTGTGTCTAAGTGAACTCTAGCATAGCTCAGTAGTAGTGAAAAAGCGACTTGAATTCAATTGAATCAATTGAACTGAATCAACTGAAATCAGTTGAATTGAATCAATTGAACTCCAGGAAGTGAACCAATCATGCTGTGTAGTTTGGGCTGCAGGATTTTTTTTATTTTTTTTTGTACATGTGTGACATCATGAGGCAATGGACACAACTGTAGCACTGCAGAAATGCCATGTCTTCTGAAGATTTGAACCAGTGATCAAAAAGAGAAAATAGACACCCTTTTCTCCTCTGTATTTCTGACCAATCAAGTTTTACAAGTGAACTTTCTGTCCTACATGGCTCTCGGCATGTCTGTCTGTCTCTATCTATCTATCTATCTATCTATCTATCTATCTATCTATCTATCGATCGATCGATCGATTGATCACTAATTGCTTTGTTTATTTATATGAAGAATAATGTGATACCAAACCAAATAGCAAAAGATCCAGAATTGTCAGTTTTGCACTGATTCAGACTCAGCTTTCACACTAAGAGGCATGAAAGCACCTTAAATGAACATTTGCAACTATAAGCTCAAAGGTGGACATCAACCTTTCATTAAAGGCACGTCTTCCTGCCAACCATTTCATTGATTCTGGCTGTTTTAGTTTAAGCAGAGAACAAGACTGTGAGGTTTCTGTAGATGTTCTGCAGCTGTTCTCTTAATTCTAAGATGATTTGTGGTTTAAAGCCGTACTTAGGGTATGTTTTTTTTTCTTTTTCAAAATAATTTATAATACAACAATAACTCTGTGCTTTAACATGTTTTAGTAGAACTAAACAATAAAAAAAAACATTCATATTGTGGCTTGGATTCACATGTAGGTCTGACAGTAATAAACTATACAGGTCTTCTTACTTTCAGAGGGGGAAAAAGATCAGTGTTCTGTAAAATGTAAATTTTAAATCAAATGTAAATTTTATTTGGTTATAAACAGGAAAAGCTTCTAAATCAACAGAAGATACTCGCCTCCAATGCCCACACTGGTAAAGAATTGCAACAACTACCACCACGGCTTATTTAATATTTACACTCTCAATAAAAGTTATATAACACCAAAAGTAATATTGGGGAAAACTTGTACTTTCAGATGTTGCCAAAAGGTCTTAGATGTTGCTTTGTGGGCTTCAGTTGCTCTGATATTGGATTGGATATGCTCCTTAATATTGTTTTCTATGCTATGTTGCCCTAGGGTGAGCAGAAAAGGCCTAGTGAAAAGGAAGAAAAAAAAGACCAGCGACAAACAAATATATATATATATATATATATATATATATATATATATATATATATATATATATATATATATATATATATATATATATATATTTGCTATCAGAGAACATGAAGTGTTTGGGAAATCAGTGTAAAGATGAAGTCAGGTTCATTGGTGTGATGAGATCATGAACTCATCCATCCATCCATCTTCTATACCGCTTTATCCTTTTCAGGGTCACAGGGAACCTGGAGCCTATCCCAGGGATCATCGGGCACAAGGCGGGGTACACCCTGGACAGGGTGCCAATCCATCGCAGGGCACAATCACATACACATTCACATACCCATTCATACACTACGGACACTTTTGGACATGCCAATCAACCTACCATGCATGTCTTTGGACTGGGGGAGGAAACCGGAGTATCTGGAGGAAACCCCCGCAGCACGGGGAGAACATGCAAACTCCGCACACACAGAGCCACGGTGGAAATCGAACCCCCGACCCTGGAGGTGTGAGGCGAACGTGCTATCATGGACTCGTCACTATTTATTATTCACTCCTGTTCCTTGTTTTTAATTGATTCAAACGAATGAATATTATGATGCAGTCTAATCTTAATCGTCCTAATGCCCTTCATATGAATTAATTTGTTCACCTAGTTATTTTGCTAGTGTGAAATCATTTTGAGCTTCAGCTAACTTTTGCCTAAATTACTGACTATATTAAACAAATAAACATTTTTTTTTTTAAATGAGCTCTCGTCCATTTTGGTGATATTGATTCAACAGCTTCTGTTAAAAACCTGACCACTGCTGTAACTAAGGGTAGGATGTGCTATTACAGGAAAATAATAAATGATGTGGTGATGTGATGCAGCCCAGTTCAAAGTGGAGTTACTGTTAGCACCCCGAAGCTGTTCTGAAGGGTTTCTTTCCTCTTATACAACCACAATTTTGTCAAGACTAATATATTTTTATTTATTAAAGAATGAGACATCATACTTTTTACATGTTTATAGTTAGATTTAATGTTCTGGATTATAGATGAAACAAGTTAGTTCCTGTTATCACTCAGTTTATAGCGGCTATGAACAATCGTTCCCTCACCAGCCTGTCTTTTTTCTCTCTCTTGTGTCTCTTGAGCTTAAGAACACAAAAAATGCACCTTTGTCATGTTACAGAGAAACTGCAAAGCCATTCATCCTGAAGACTTTTCCATGTCTGAAAACTGAAGCCTGTTACAAACTGCGGACACTGGAGACTCCTTCCTTAAATGCTAAGTAAACATGCCAAAGAAAAAAATTTACCATCTCAACAACTGAATAAAAAAATCTATAGATACTATATATATATTAGAACAAGCCCATTAATATAAACCTGGGATTTGTTACTGTCAGAGACGATCAATCAACCAATTCTGACCAATCAGAGTCAAGAATTCAACAGGTTTTTGGTATAATTTATACACTGATCAGCAATAGCATTAAAACCACAATGTGAATAACATATATTATCTTGTTACAATGGCAATGACAAAATATTAGGCAAGTGAACAGTCAGTTCTCAATATTGATGTGTTGGAAGCAGGAGAAATCGGCAAGTGTAAGGATCTGAGCGATTTTTACCAAATTGGACAAACTGTGATGGCTAGACGGCTGGGTCAGAGCATCTCCAAAATGGCAGGTGTTTTGTGGGGTTCCCGGTATGCAGTGGTTAGTACCTACCAAAAGTGGTCCAATGAAGGAAGACCGGTGAACGGGCGACAGGGTCATGGGTGCCCAAGGCTCACTGATGCGCATGGGGAGCGAAGAGTAGCCCGTCTGATCCGATCCCACAGAAAAGCTACAGTAGGACAAACTGCTGAAACTGTTAATGCTAACTATGATAGAAAGATATCAGGACACACAGTGCATCACAGATTGCGGTGTATAGGGCTGTGTAGCTGCAGACTGGTCAAAGTGCCCATGCTGACACCTGTCCACTGACGAGAGTACTTACAATGGACACATGAGCATCAGAACTGGATCATGGAGCAATGAAAGATTGCTTGGTCTGATGAATCATGTTTTCTTTTACATCATGTGGATGGCCGGGTGCATGTGCATCACTTACCTGGGGAAGAGATGGTACCAGGATGCACCATGTGAAGGCAAGCTGGTGGAGGAAATGGGATGTTCTGGGCAATGTTCTGCTGTGGATACCTTGAGTTCTGGCATTCATGTGGATGTTACTAATGATCTAATTACAGTAGTCTATTTCAGCAGGATAATGCACGCTGCCACACTGCAAAAAATGTTCAGGAACGGTTTGAGGAACATGACAAATAGTTCAAGGTGTTGAGCATCTCAACAAACATTGGACAAACAAGTCCAATCCGTGGAGGCCCCAGCTCCCAACTTACCGTACAGGGATTAAAGGATCGGCTGCTTACGTCTTGGTGCCAGATACCACAGCACACCTTCAGAGGTCTTGTGGAGTCCATGCCTTGACGGGTCAGAGCTGTTTTGATGGCCCAAGGGGACCTACACTATGTTAGGCAGGTGGTTTTAATGTTATGGCTGGTGTGTGTGTGTGTGTGTTATATAGATAATCATTTTGAAAATATTTGTGAATGAGTTTTAGAGATAATTTAGATTAGAAATGTATTTTGCCTCGGCACAAGGTTAGTCTCTTGTTCAGAGAAATTCTGACAGTCTGTTCATTGTGTGATGAGCCATAAGATCCATTTCAGTGGGCTGGTTCAGTGCTAACCCATATCACTGTTGAGGAAACACACCCCAGAGAGACATAACCTCTTATTTCTGCCATGAAGTGGATGCTTTATATTTCCACCACGGAGTAATAAAGTATCAGCTGTAGAGCTGCGTAATTACATTTGTTGGAATTACTAGCAGTAAACAAATGTCCACAATCATTTGGGGTTTGAGATTTACCTTTGTCTGGCATGTTCTTCAGGTCAAAAACTGCCTTGTGTCTTGTGTTGCAATGAAATAAACGTTCTTAACGAAATGAAACAAGATATTTTTAAGTGAATAGCATTCATACTAAGAATTACTACATGTGTGTGTGTGTGTGTGGGTCTAAATCTAAAGATATTCTATGTTGTAGCAAAAAATATTAGTTTGTTTATAAAGAACAATCCAGGAAGTAACTGCAATGTACCTCAGAACAGATAACATGGATTATAAATGTTACAGGGAATGAAAATGTGAAGCCCCCCCCCCCCCCCAATAAATAAATAAAGAAAATTCTTTTTCACTGGAATTAGTTGAAACCACGAATGAACTGACTCGAAATTGCGGCAGAGTGAAAACATTGTTTAAAAAAGTGCTTAACCGATTAACTTTACTACGCTGTCAGGTTTTTGGGAGGCAGGAGGAGAGAACAAGAGAACCAGGAGGGAAACCCACGCAGACATTCTCCGATCATGTAAAACTCAGACACAAGCTCAGGATCGACTTGGGAAGCCCGGAGCTGTAAAGCAACAATACTGCACACTGTGCCAAAGAAACAAAACAAAACACTTTAATCAAACAAGGCCAAGTTTAGACCTTACATCACCCATATCAATCACTCCTATAAAATCCCCCGGGCTAAGAAAAATAAAACAGTCTTTCCTTCTGACCATTGCTTCCTAACTGACTGGTCACATATTTGTTTATCCTTGCTCTTTCAGGCTGTTTTCACACTTGCGTGCCTTTAAAGTCATTTATACCAAGATTTTGGTGAAACATGAAAGATATTTCGGAACCCAGGAATGGTCCAGATAATTGAACTGCACTAATGTACAGTAAGTGTGGTTTTAATTTAATGTAATTAGTTAAACTTGTTTCATTTATTCATTCTATTCAAGAATAATAATAATAATAAGTAGTAGTATTTGACTTTTTATTTAAGCAAGGCTGCACCTTAATTGTTTGTTAATGTCAAGTAAAAGAAATGAATGCTATATATATATATATATATATATATATATATATATATATATATATATATATATATTAGTTACTATTAATACAAACAGTAGAATTATGAGCAAGTCTTTTATTTTGCACACACTGCACTTTTACGCTTCAGGAGAATCTTCTCTGTAAAACCAAAGGCATTGAATTCAACGAACCTAACAAACTCGAACTGATCCTGGGTGCAGGATCAATAAGTATTAAACCAAATTTGGGTAACACAATACAATAACAGTACATGAATAATGATGCACTAATACCTGAATTAATACTCACTTAAATATGAACTAATGATGAATTAAGGCGTGTACTAATCACGAATTAATGAAGAGCGAACCTTAACTACGATGTGAGTCTTGTGAAATTAGGCGTGAATAACGACCATCTTAATTACATGTTAATACACATTTGGTAGTTAATGTATTAATTAACATGTAAGGGTGAACTAAATCAAACACAATCTGTAAGAAAGAATATGTAATAAATACGTATAACTTGTAGTGTATTTATTATGTTATGGCTATTTTTTTGACAGCATGTATTCTAAATGATCCATTTATTTCTTTCAGTGTTGTTTTCTACACTAAATAGCATTGTGTGTGTCTTTGTCTCTTCCCTGAAAATATGTAAATGATAATCCGCTGATTGATAGTCCATTGTATTTATTTTGCACCTGGCATATATATGCATATATGTATTCTTGACCTCTTATTCAAATAGCTAAGTGTGGCATTATTGCATTACTGCAAAAAAAAAAAAAAAAAAAAAAAAAAAAAACTATTCATAGTCAACACGTCATCGATTTGCAGGGACATTAACATGTTTGGGCACAACAATAGTTGCCTTATACCCCCCCATAAGTATGTGAATGCTATTGCTGTGACTTTGATATAATTCAACTCATTACTTACTTCAAAAGAATATATTGTTTAAAATGCGAACTTTAAGGATTAATTTTAAATTAGTATTTGTTGCAGTGGCCAAATCACCAAAGACCTTACTTACATTTTGCAAAAAGTGTGTGAACGGCTTCTTGCAAAGACGGAAATACTGGCTCGCTTCTTCTCCTGAGTGATGAACGAGTATGAGAAACTGGAAGTTGTGCAGTGCCACCTTGTGTACCAGGGTATTTCTGCTTTTCAGTAGGCGCCACCTACTGTCAGGGAGTGAATTTGCATTTTCATTCAGCGCATCGCCCGCGTTTAACTCGTGGGTGTGAACCCCCCCCCCCCCCCCCAAAAAAAAAAAACGCATGGAAAAACTGATATTTTTTTTTTAAGTGAAAGGTTTTCTAAGGCTGTGATATACATTTTAATGGGCAACAACTTTGTACAGTCTTACCAAGAATACAGGATCTGCTCACAATTCATGGTTCACGGTGAAGTGATTTTGTTTTTCTCCTTTAAACTACGTAATTACCATCAGTCACCTACATATTGTGTTTCTAAGCATGCGATATATTTTTCTCGTTATAATAGTGGCATAGGTGCAGTACTTCTTCTCCTTTGGGACTATTAAGTTAATGATTTTGTTGCTGAGCAGCCTAGGTGGAAAATGTGTATATGGGTATTTACTTATTCATTTGGTAATTTGGCAACACTTGTTTGTATGAAGAAATGCCTAGTGAGAAGGCTCGTTTCGCTAGAGTGTAGGCTCTCTGAATAAACTCATTTTAGTGGAATGAGTAAATAAATGCATAACGTTCAGAGACACTTAACACAGGAATAAAAAGTGAATTTAATGTTTGTTTTCAGCTACATGACCTACTATAGATGTAAATGGAAGTTTCGCAAGACACTGATATTTTTTATCAATTCTTGCTCCAGCCTTTTTGCCTGCATGCTCTAATAATATCTACAGTGCTACCGTATCTACAATATCTAATTATAGCTACAGTGCCTGATTAGTTTTTACTAACTATTTTCTAGCCTGTAACTGGCCTCTTTGACCTTGAATCAAGACATACCATTGAAAAATGTATATACACTGTATATTACACTTAACCATGCAAATCAATAAGAGGAGGCACTGTGGGTTGCAGGTCCAGGGTCCCAGGTTCAATTCTGAGCTCAGGCTACTGTCTTTATATTATGGGTTTCCTCTAGGTTGTCTGGTTTCCTCCCGCTTCCCAAAACCATGCCAGTAGGTAGATTGGTCTCTGAATTGCCCCAAGTGTGAATGAGTGTATTGATATGTGTGTGTTCATGGTGACCTGTGATGGACTGGAGTCCCATCCAGAGTCTGTTCTGAACACACCCAAGGTGTTCCCAGCATAGGCTCCGGATCCACTGTTGACCCTGACCAGGATAAAAAGGTTGCTGAAGATGAATACAATCATTAAGGAGAAAGTATTACAGTCAGTGCGTTTACATGGACAACATTAATCCGATATTAACCTGATTAAGACGATACTCTGATTAAGAAACTACCATGTAAACAGCGATTATTGATGAACTTAATCTGATTAAAGTCATACTCGAAGTAAACACAAATGGAATTAAGACGTGTGGAGTATTCCTGTCTTAGTCGCATTATCGAGGTGTATTACAGACATGTACACACCTTAATCACACTATTAACGTCGTGTGAGAGTTTTCACCGCATTTTGCGACAGGACACGTACGCACACGGCAGCGCTCAACCGTTTGACGGCAAACAAGAGAGCACGGCTGCGTCCGAAATCACGTACTTACCTGCTATATAGTAGGAGAAATACATGTATCTGAGCTACTATATAGTAGGTAAGTACGTGGCTTGGGACGCAGCCCATGGCTTCAATCAGTCATCTATTTGCACGTATAGCATGACAAATAATTACCAGCACTTGAAGCTTTCGTAAAATTAAAAATTAAACTGCGAAAACTGTATACGTTACCATAACGAAGATGAACTGTATGTCGATCCGTGAAATTCTGGAGGGAACATCAGACGGCGTGGCGTGGGGACGTAATGACATGTGCTGTTAATCACTATATTTTATAACATGTAAAACAGGAACATGAAAGGAATATTCTAAAAGCGACTCATGTAAACACCTTAATCAGAATATTGTCTTATTCAGAATAAGGTCAATAATTAGATTACTGCTGTCCATGCAAACGTAGTCAGTGATGGCTTGGAATGCAGCAAAGCCACTTGAAGGGGAGAGAAACACAAACTGGAAGTCGAGGGAGACAAGAGAATTAATTTGAATAAGAGAGAAAACAAAGACAAAGAAATTAAATGAACGATTGCAAGGGCTTACTTAGAGAGAAAACAGGTACGTTTCAGTAAAAAAATGTCTTTAATAGAATTCTTCAAAACTGAAATTTATCGGTTTTAATGTTTGTTTGTTTTTTTGTTGTTTTTTTTAATGCGAAATGATGAGGAAACAAAAGAAGTATTGGATTTGAGAACTTTTATGGAGAAAGGCCCTAGAGTTATAATAAACAGATACTGTTTATAGCAAGTAGCTAGGAGGGGGCTGATAAATGACAGTGTTATAAATGAAAAAAAATAAGACAGCAGACTGTTTAGCAGAATGGTAAAGACTGAAGTCAGATCTATAAACTGTGTCATAATAGTCAAATAGAGGAATTATTGACATGTGAGCAACAGTAAGATTAGCCCACAGGAGTAAAAGAGGACCGATTTGTAGATATAATCATGTGTTCCTGTGATGTTAACTGCTTTATAGACATTATAAAACAGCATAAATAAACAGACTCTGTTATTACATGCCTCTGATGTGCTGAATGATTCCGTCTTTTGTAAGAAATCCGGCCTAGGGCAGTGATCTTCCATTTCTAGTACTTGATATGCAAATGGATATTTTGCAAGCCCCCTGAGGCGACTCTTTTTCGGATTCCTAACCTGCAATCTCAGCAGTGGGATTATGCATCTCACCATGAGATCAGAAACACAACCCCTCAAATAGATACATTTATGCATTTACTAATGTATGCAGAGCAGCAGGTCAAGGCCTGAAAAATGGCAGTACATGAATATTTCATTTCTGAGTGATATTTTGTGGCAGCCAGTGGACAAGTCTTGAACTCGGGGCATGTTGGTGTTTCCAAGACCCAGATCGTCTGCCGATTAGTAGGTGGCACTTATTAGTCATACTTGTTACTAAGTATCTGCAAAGAAATGATTTTTTCCCCCCCAGCTAATTCTTCTCTCATATAAACCACAGGCAATATGGCACATTATCATTTAACCACAGGGGGCATCAATGACTACACACACACTCACAGATTTGTCTTGCTATCTTTGTGAGGACCTTCCACTGACATTATTTATGAAGCCAGTGAATGCTGTGTTACACTGAAATCTAACCCTAACCTTAAACAAAAGGAAAATGTAAAAAAATAAAATAAAAAACACAGTTATTTTAAAGAAAAAACAAAACAAAGCCCTGTTCCTGTCATAGGTTCACTTCGACACTGCGTCAGTAGCTGACGCTATGAGGACACGCCTGGGTTGTACTCATTGCCAGAACTTGTCAGTGAAAGTGCTGCACTCGCTTTCTTTTGCAAATCATCGGAAGTCGTGTATCCCGTCACCCCGTTTCTGAGGTTTCCGACGCGCCTCACGAGACCGAGCCTTGGGGATCAGACAGCAATGTTAACGCTGTAGAGAGTAAGCAGGTGGTTTTTTCCCCTTTCTCTCTTTCCCTCACCCGAATGCAGCGAGATTTATGTTCCAGTAACGAAGCACGCTGTGCTGTTTCTTTCAGGCTGGACGATATTCTGTTCACCAGCACGTTTGATTCTGAGGATTATGGCACTAGTTTGGCTGACGGTGTCCCGCTTTTGGCCTTTGGTGGCACATACTGAGCTCACTGACGTTCTCTCTTTTGCTGTTGAGAAGCTCAACCTTGACTGGCCTGAGCAGGTTCAGCGAGGCGAGCCTTCTAAATTGAATGAGCGCTTCCTGTCTGGACCTCATTCGCACACACAGTTGCTGTTCTTTCATGATCTCCATGAGGAGATAGCGAATTCCAGGAAGCAGCCATTCTCAGCACTCATTACAAATGCAGTTGCCTCTGACTTCACCAACGCTGTGGGTTCAGTGGAGCAGGGGTACGCTTGCATGCCAGTGGTTGAAGAGATGCTAGCTGTCCATCTCTCACTGCCTTCGGCCTCCTCACGTAAAGCTCAGACTGTACTTCCTACAAAGCCCTGTAGGACGACTTTCGTGCCGATCGGCAAGTTCTATATGGCTGCCGGTCAGGCTGGTTTGACACTGCACACTATGTCTATATTACAGGCCTACCAGGCAGACGTCTTTAAGGGTATGGATGAAGGAGCTGGTTTGACCCTGGAGACAGTCAAAGAGCTCTGAAGGGCGACTGATTTGGCACTAAGATTGATGAAACACACCACTCGTGCAGTCGGACTTTCCATGGTAGGTTTGGTCACGGTGGAGATACATCTCTGGTTAAACCTGACTGAGATCAGAGAACAGGACAAGACCTTCCTTTTAAACATTCCGATCTCGCAGTCTGGTCTTTTCGCCGATGCGGTCGTCGAAAAGATTTTGGTCTTTTCACGACCTAGACTAGGTTGCTTCCACTCCCTTTCACTCTCAAGTAGTGGTTCTGCAGTCGATTTCTCCTCCACCTTTCACATCGCAGGAAGACAAGAGACTGCACAGGCTTTCCCCAGTAAGGGCTTTGAGGATTTGCGTTGAACACACCAGCCAGTGGCATAAATCAGATCAGTTCTTCATTTGTTTTGGGGTTAGCAGTAGTGGGCTTGAATGTCACACTTGGTAAGAGAGGGGGTTTTTAGCCTATGAGGCACATTGTGCCACTTTGCCTCTAGGTGTTGGAGCCCACTCTACCAGGAGTGGGGCCTCTTCTGAGGCTTTCTTAAAGGGAGTCTCTTTGGATGACATTTACATGGTGGCAGGTTGGTCCTCTCTGCATACCTTTGTCAGGTTTTACAATCTGGACATGGACTTGTCTCTTGGTTCCCGGGTTCTGTCTGTTTCAACCATTGTCATTTTTTGTCAAAAAAAAAGCATAGGCTTGTGTTGAGGCATGGGCCATCTAAAAATGGCGTTTCCATAGTGTCAGCTACTGACGCAGCATCGAAGTGAACCTATGAAAAGGAACATCTGGGTTATGTATGTAATCACTGTTCCCTGAAAAGGGGGAACGGGATGCCGTGTGGCTGCCATGCGCCTCGTTATGCTGGCTTCTTCAGTGGAAATCTGAGGAGGACGTGGTGCTGCGATATATATAGCGCAGGTGACGCAGTACCATGAGACGTGGTGTCAGCACCATCAGCCAATGAATTGCCATATTCTATACAGACTTCAGACAATCAGTACCACCCAGGGGTGTCCCCATAGGGACAGAGATTACATATGTAACGTAGACGTTTTCCTCATGGGGACCAGCCAACACATTATAGTTTAAACATGTATAAGCATTCTTGTAATTAAATAATAATCTGTGTTTACATTTTTTATTTTTATTGCAGCCCTAATAATATCCAACAAATTTGTATCCTGAATAATGTATTAAAATCAGATTTTTTTCTGTTTGTAAATAATTAAAACTGACCAGTGAAGGGAACTGTTCTCAAAAAGGTTATGTTTAGTATTGGCAAATTGATTTAATTGTAAACTATTTTCAAATCGGAAAAAAAAAAAAAAAAAAAAAAAACTCAGTGCCTGCTTCCTTAATTTTGGCCTGATATGCACACACAAATGATAGTAATGATATCATAGTCTTATTATTAGAATAATATATAATAATATATAATAATTAGAATAATAATTGTATTGGGATGGCAGATATCCAGTACCATTTATAAGATTGCGTATGTATTGTGTGTTTCGCTATAATACTCTTCTCTGGTTAAAGCTCCCAGCTATTTTAGAGCACTTTAGATGTGAGAGTGTTTTGAAATTCTGGCACTGTTTGCTATTCTCTAATCCCAGAGTTTCCAGCTCTGCTGCTGTAAGCCAACTGGCCAGTACAGACTTGAAGCTTTCATGCCATGAACACCTGATTAAACTAACCAAAGGCTTAATGATAAGCTGATGGGCTGCTCAGGTTTGTTAGAGCAGATATGAAACTAACTTCTGTGCTCAAATACACCTGAATCAACTCAGCTAAAGATGTAATGATGTGAAGCAGGACAGGAAAATCGTATCTGATTTGAGATTCTGTGCTCTACGGAGTGAAATTTCTCATCTCTCGATAATTTTAATTTTCATTATTCTGGACAAAAAAAGTATTTAATGCTTTTGAGATTTTTACAGGAAGATTATATTTATGTAATGACACACATAAACGCTATGAATTTTGTCTTCTTTTTTTTTTTTCAGGTCATAGAAGAATGTATCTTTTTCATAATTAGAAGATCTACAGTATATCTGTCATATTAAAGGTAGTAAATATGTTTGAAGAATTATTGCAAACTTTTCTGCAAAAACGGGAAATGAACAGTGATAATTTATTGTGGGTCGGTCTAGTCAAAGGGTGCTGCACACATGCAGAGTCACCTCAGGGCTTGAACCTCAGGGAAACTGGCATGAGCTGCTTTGAGGTCTAATAACAATCTCCTGTAACAACTAATTGAAAAAAAATTAACGAAATTTAATGAAATTAAACAATTTGTAATAAATGAAATTTAATGAAATTAAACAATTTGTAATAAAAAAATAGTTCCAGTCATTTTCATGCTCGATTAATTGTACTAATAGTTATATTTTAATTATTTAATATTCAACATTTCTTCACTTTTTCCATGTCCCTATGAAAATGTAAGCAAATGTGTGATATTGACCTTATTAATCGCTTTGTACCAAAGGTCAGATATTCCTCATGACTTCTATCTCTTCTATTGAAGTGTGTGTTCAGATGACACGCCGATGGTTTCGATCCATAACGGATCATAAGGTTTTGCACAAACCCGCGGAGTCCATGCCTGCTCGATTGCAAACTGTCATTACAGTGAAAAGGGGACGTCCCGAATACTAAGAAACTCTGAAATTCATGTTAACGTTTCAAAGCTTTCGAAAATTGTTGTATTAAATTAGACAAGAAGGCAAAACAAGCATTTTCTCAGCCTTTTGGACCCCACTGTTTGTACCATCCATCCTACAGTACTTTTTGGGTCACATCAAAATCGATCCTAAAATGAGTTGATGAAGTAATTCCAGGCATTGAAAGCTTTGGAGTTGATTCCACACTCTGAAAATAATTCACCTCACGCATTCACATGGAAAACAGAATGAGTTTACCTTTGGCGTGTTTCAGTTAATGAGACCACCGGTGGATATTTATGTTGAATTTCTCTGGCTGGAATTGAACTGAAGACATAC
Organism: Ictalurus furcatus; assembly: GCF_023375685.1. Taxonomy (NCBI): domain Eukaryota; kingdom Metazoa; phylum Chordata; class Actinopteri; order Siluriformes; family Ictaluridae; genus Ictalurus; species Ictalurus furcatus. The sequence goes on along the minus strand of NC_071257.1, from coordinate 31,243,983 downwards.
AGTTGCAAGAACCAGTAAAAAATGTACAGAACACCATCACTTTGCTTAGCTTGGATGTCTCATTTGGTTGACGTGAACACTTGATGATAATCTTATGCTGTGACAGATTATCTGATAAATGTCAGTAATTGGAGTTAATGATCTGTGATTTAATTAAGCATAGTTAAGGGTTCTTTGGTGGTATTAACTAATTGAAATGCTGCAGATAAATATTTAATATATAAGTCAGTCTAATTGATTAAATGAACGGGCTGGGAATTGCTAGCTCAATCCTTTATTGGAATCATCATTAGTTACAGCCTTAATATTGTCAATATTTCCACAGCCATGCAGGCCACGCTGTACTTGAGTACCTGAGCTGAATTTGGTTACCCTTCTTGCCCAGGTCCCATGCGGGCCAAGCCCAGACATACAGGTGGCACTAAAAATAGAGCAGACCATTGATTGGTCACATGGTCATACAGATGTTCTGATTAATATCTCTGGTGGACAGCACTTCTCTTGCATCCTGCAGGGCCTAACAACAAAAACATCACAGAGTTGGTAGTTTTTATTTTCTTTCAAGCAGGAACAAGCATAAAAATTAAATTTCTGTCAAAAGTATTTAAGGTAACATTTCAACAAACGAACCAAAATTATACAACGAGCGAGAAGAAACACACTGAAACTGATAACAGTGAAGTCATTTGATTACAATGAAAAATGTCTTCAAATTAACAGCATGCTTTAACAGTTTTCTAAGCTAATCATAGTTTATGAATGCACTGCTTATGCTCCGCAAGTTTACGCTCACCATTCTGGAACAAACTTCTCGTGTGGGCGGGGCTTAACAGTGATTTACTGTCATTGGCTAGAGAGATTTGGATCGAAAGCTCACTGACCTGGGAATAGAGACTTAGAATTTTAAAGAGCGTTCTGGATGCGGTTGTAGCGTTTGTACTTTGTAGTGGAAATGACTTACTTACTTAATCAGTATATTAGTTCGTAATGAATATTTGAGCTTTGGGAAGTCTCGCAGAAGATGAGCTCTCAGGAGCCTCTCTACTTCCAGGTCAGGGAGCTGTCGAGTCAGATCTCACTAGCCAGTGAGTGTAAGTCGTTGTTAAGGCATTCATAATCCGTGATTAGCGAAAAGGAAGCTTACAAAACTGCTAACAGAGAACGCTGTTTATTTGAAGACCATGTTACATTTTTGACAATGAGTTCACTGTTTTCAGTTTCAGAGTGTTTGTCTTCTTTCTCCTTGAATAATTTTTCGATACGTTCAATACTTTTGGCACAAATTGAATTCCATAGAAGCTCACAGGACAAAGAAATACCATGCTGATTAATATGAGAGTCTATATAATATAACTGTAACCCATTTACTTACTTACATTCATTCCTCATCTGTAAATGCTTTATTCTGGTATGGGTCACAGTGGTTTAAATTGCTCGTTTATTCATATTTTGAGAAATAGAATCAATTAAATCATCAGAAAATATTGTTCTCAGCAAAAAAAAATAATAAAAAAATCTGTGGGAGTGGACAGAAAGTTGTCTGGTTAGGTTTGCACTCAAATCCTCAAACGTTTTTGTTTTGAACTACAGATTAAAGTACTGTAAAGGTGCATACTGCTATTGAAGGTTGGTGAGTATGTGGGAGACATACCTGATTTCTTTCTTTCTTTTTGAATAGTCTTTCACTACTAAACTGTTCACCAGAGCATCATAATAACCTCTAGAGAACTTATATAGCTTTTATCCCAAGCACTTTACACTGGTTCTCATTCACCCAGTCACACACACACCAATGGTAGCAGAGCTGCCATGCAAGGTGCTAGCTTGCCATCGTGAGCAACTTGGGGTTCAGTGTCTTGCCCAAGGACACTTCGGTATGTGGAGTCACGTGGGCCGGGAATCGAACTGCCAACCCTACGATTAGTGGACAACCCGCTCTACCACCTGATCCACAGCCGCCTATTCAAATTCTACACAGATAGTTAGCATTATGTAAAAGAAAATCAAGACTAGGATACAGATAGAATTTCTTGCCAAGCCATGCTGTTCAACGGATAAGCACACAGGTATTAATATCCTCAGGTATCCTTGGTCTACTGGTCCATGAGTGCTGCAATAAGCTTTTCCTGCCACCTCATGACTCCATTCTTTCCACAACTGTCTAAAGACCTTTCACTTTAAACACTATGTAGGATTTTTCTCTGCCTTGACTTGCTTGCCGTTTGTATTACTTATCGGTTTTCAGAACGTATTTGTTTTGTCGTCTTGCTGGCACTTGGGTTTAAATTGGTCCTTTTTTTCTACTTACCTGCATTAGTTTCTAGTTTTTCAGGTTACAAATCCTTGGAGCGGTGTATTGCTGTGCCTTCACGTTTCATAAGTCACAGGAGCATCTGCCAAAAGACTACGTGTAAATGCCGACAATGTGTGGAATCGGGATTACATTTTTCCACACGGGCTTTTTGAACTGAACAGGAAGGGATGTTGATGTGGCATTGCAAGGCACAAATATAATGTTTGTCTAAGGAACCTTGAAAAATGTGAAACTTGAAACGAGTACTAAATCCTCTGGCAGCTAATTAAGTTCATTCTTCTTTAGATGTTTGGAGCCGCCATGTTTTTTATTCCCCCCCCCCGGATACGTAAAACAACTCTCTTAGGTCTGTTTGTCTGTTTGCTAACAAGCTTACATCCTCAACGGTCTGAACCTCTGCAGACTCCATTTAAGCACTGCCCTTGCACTTTTATCCAATCATCTTTTAGTTATTAATATAAAGCCTACGACACTGCACCATGTTTTACAGTCTAGTTGTTACACCTGTCGTGAGTTCTTTAGTGACATATAAATGTGCTACCATTTCATTTCATTTCATGCAGGAGTAGAATGACACATGATTGGCTGATTGGCTCCCCTACAGTGATATGAGAAATCATAAGACTCATTTCTCCCTCGGGCATTTCTCTCTAACTAGCAGCGCTATTAGTAAAAGTGTTTGACACAGCAATGCAGCTGAATATATTTGGGCAAATTTCGAGCAGAAAAGATGCCGTGATTTATTATTATTTTTTTCTTGCACTTGACTATTTGAGCAGTTTAATATCAGCTCTGTAGTTTATAACAGTAGTGTAGCTTCACCACAAAAGGCACTGACATAATATGCACCCTTAAGACTCCTAGGGTGATTTTGTAAAATCTCTGATACTTAGGATTTCAGTCAATTTCCCCACAGCCACACAGCTTCATAAGGCTGCCTCATTAGGCATCACTTGTGCAAATTATGCTTCATGGCTTTTTGATGTCCATTATGAAAATTGTTTTTCAAAAGAAGGCACTGCTCATGGCTCTTTATTTTGCGTGCAGGCGACCCTCACCGCAGCCTGTTATAGTAAGGGATAAAGTAAAAACTTTTTACTAAATACATCTGTGTTTTTCATCTCATGTTACTTTGCAAATGAGCTACCAGTGGCACTTGAACGTAGACATATGATAATAATAAAAAAATAAAATAATAAAAAAAAACATCCCAGCTCTAACATACTGTACAAAGCTTTTCTTTTCCGCTGTAGCCTTGAGCTGCTTTTTAATTGCTGGAGGCAATTAAATGAAATTCAATAAAATGAGTAAGGCTATTTCATGACTGACCAAATTCTCTGGTTGATATTTTATTTCATGAACGGCAATTTGATGATTTGGACTGATGCATCGATTTCAAGCCTGAGGCTTGCTTCCCTAATATTTTGTCAATGTTTCAATATAGGCAATCCTTGTGAGGCCTTCAGGAGATTTAAAAACCACTGGCATCATGTGCTTGTAGTATGCGAAATGCTTAAGTGTAGATTTATACATTAGCCAGGTGGCTGGACTTCCCCATGCGAGAGTGCATCCTAAAACAACAGTAATTACCCATGACTATTTGGTAACGTCTGAATTTTCTCCCCCTTTTTTTTTTTTTTTTTTTTTTTTTTTTTAACCCTAAATGGAGGTGTATTAAACTCATCATTAAGGGCAACACTAATGCAAAACACCATCTGCTTCAGAAACATGGACGTGTGAAGCTGAAACCTATCCACCGTTTCCTGTGACAGGAGGGGTGTTACAAATGTCTTAGAAGAGTACCAAAAAAAAAAAAAAAAAAAAAAACAAGGTGCAAGACTCCAATTTTTTGTTTCATAAACACGGTGGAGACGCAGGTGTTGCGAGAGTGGATGCAAATAGTGCTGTCAAATGAATTGAAGTGCTAATATAATTATTGCAATGAATAACCATCAGCCAAGGAGCATTATTTGTCTCCCATAGCAACCTCATGGCTCCTTATCTTTCCTTTAATGGGATTTAAATTCATTTCGAGGCCGTTGAGCGTTGTCATATTAAACGAATAACAGAAGAGAATTCATGTCTTAGCTGAACTGTACTTTATATTCCAGTCATAAAAAATAAACAGTAAAGCGTAATTGCAGCCCCGTGGATCGACAGAAGTTATTGTTTCAAGTGGAAGATTGTTATGGTAATTGTAAATTGCGTTCAGCGTAATTGTGTTTAATTGTATTGGCACAGCAGTTTTGCAGGTGGTGAAATGGCGACTTGGGCTGTTCATAAGTAAAATTAATCTCCTGGGTTGCCTTATCTGATATCATATAAATAATAGTCTGTGATGTTAAAGCCGGTGTTCCTGCAGTGCTCAACCTCTTATACGTGATTTTCTTTGTCAGAGTTCGAAAACGGACGCTCTTTATAGTGCCGAGTTAGTAACATGAAGCTTTTGTCTGTAATTAGAAACCCTACTTGCTGCTTTATAGGTCATATCAAAGGCTAAATCTCATACTTGGTGTTTGAACGGTTGAAGGTCTGCCATTTTGGTTTGATGTAATTGCTTCACTTTGAGGTCCCGTCACTCATGCGACAGATTTGCGATGGCAGTATCTGATGAAACTGACTGTAATGATGTGAAAATAGTAGATCTCCCCAGGCCTGCTCAGTGGAATCCCTCGTTCTGCTGTCAGTCCTCTGAGCTCTTTTCATATTCCTTGCTTCAGATCTTCTGTTAGGGTTCAGATAACACCAAGGTTGATCAGATGGGCATCGGTGCGACAGATAAAACTGCTGCTTTTTTTTTTTCTGAGTTGACCCTTTTAATATCTTGAGGCTGTGAATCACTTTCTTTTTTGCTGTCAATACACTTTACTTTTTTCCGTCAACGGGGACTGCAATAAAGAACGTAACGAACGCAGTGACCTGCACACAGACCTACAGGTCACTGCGTTCGTTACGTTCTTTATTGCAGTCCCCGTTGACGGAGTTGCTCTTCCCTTTGACTTCCTGATACATCGTAGCTCGCATGGCATCGTGCTACAAAAAAAGTGCATTTGTCTGGAAGCCTGTCCCCATGTGACTGTAGGAAACACTTATCATGTCAGACACATGATGTTTCTCCAGATCCTGGCACCGCAGCTCACTGTCTAGACGCCCAGCACGTGAATGTGACCTCAGTGAAACTCACCCTTTTAGTCTACAGTGTAGAGTGAAATATATTTGTCTACACAGACAGCTTCAAGACACTGAGTAGCTGCTCAGTGAACCTGCCATTCAATCCATGAAGGCTTCCTATGCTTTAATAAAATGTCTTAATATATTTACACATAGCTATAAACACTGTTAGTTTACACATAGATATAAACACTGTTAGGGGCGGCGGTTAAGGCTCTGGGTTACTGATTGGAAGGTCGGGGGTTCAAGCCCCAGCACTGCCAAGCTGCCACTGTTGGACCCTTGAGCAAGGCCCTTAACCCTTTCTCCTCCAGGGGCACTGTATCATGGCTGACCCTGTGCTCTGACCCCAGCTTCCTAACATCCTGGGTTATGCAAAGAAAAGAATTTCACTGTGCTGTAGTGTATATGTGATCAATAAAGACTCATTATCATTATTCCTTTATGCATTTGTTTACTGTCAGTAACTGCTTTACTGTGTTCATGGTTGTGGCAGAACTGGAGCTTATCCCAAATGCAGGAAGGCCACTTTTCTCACACTCATTCACACCTAGGGGGCAATTCAGAGTAGCCAATACACCTACTAGCATGTTTTTCGAGGTGGGAGCAATTTGGACAACCAAGAAGAAACCTGGACGCTGGGAGAACATGTGAAACTCCACACAGACTGTAACCTGAGCTCAGGATTGAACCCCAGAACCAGATTTGATGAAAGAACTTTAAATTAAAATGCATTATAATACATGAAACACTGCATACAGTCCCCATACAGATAGTATAGTATATACTGTACCATGTTTGGTGTTTTTTATATTTATTTATTCTTACTCTTACAGGGTTTTCTTTCAGAAATGTTCCAAGCAGAAGCCTTTCAGTATGCCTGACCTTACCTAGGTCAGTGCAGGAGTAAGGAGTTCTGTTTAAAACCTTCTCGGACCCATCTTACATTCCTCACTCTCCTCACTACAGATCTTTCCTATTAGTTTTACTGTCGCTAAATCATATGCTTTAAAATGTGTAACTGAATAACAAGCTTGGACTTTAGAGGAAAACTTTACCAGAACAGTCAGCTTTGCATTGGAGGACAATGTTTTTGCTTCACACTTTTTGTGATCGCTTTATCATGTGTACTTTATTTACAGGACACGGTTCATTTCCTCACTTATCCTCAGACCTGAACCTTTGTACATATTTGCCTGCATTGAGTACCGCTAAATGGACAGGATTAAATCCCACATGTCTCTTCCCTAATGCACGCCTTTCCACTCACTGATAATGTAGAATTAACAAAAGTTGCATTGTATTGGAGAAAAAGAGCCGCAAGGAGGGCTCCGGGATGGGGATGTGGATGTTGCCACGATGCTCGAAAATCCGTGACTTAACCCTAAACATGTGGTCTTTTGTGTTTCTCTGGACTGCCAGTCAGCGATACGATGCAAGCCAGGTTGCAGGCCACATTAGCATTGTAGGCGATGTTTTGAGGAGTGTTCCTCTCCAGAGCTTCAGTTCTTTAAACTCTGAAATGAAAAGATGCCTCCATCACTCAGCGTTATTGTGCTTCTTCCGTTTGAAAACACACTGTTTCCCAGCATCCACTTTCTAGCTGGCTTATTCTTTGTGCAATTTATTTCCCCACTACGCTGTGTACATTTTCCAGGCCTACCCCTCTCCATTTCTGCTTCTGACAGCTTTGAACTTGCACTCTGAAAGCTTTATTTCTGTGTAAATGCTTCTGAAAATTTTACTTTATAACACCGGCACACGACGTGACATAAGAAAACATGTCATACTCCTGAATAACTACCGTTTCTGGTTTCTGGCCACTATTGGAAATAAGCTCTTTGCTACAGCAAACTTTTTTTTTTTCCCCCCACGCTACAATCCCAGGCTTCGAATGCTGCTTTTCCAGACAAACATCATTTAGAAATTGGCAAATGTGCCATAAACATTGCGCAATTTGAAGGTAATGAATTGTGGATAATAGCAGCATTTCTCAAACTAGCGACAAGATACATTTAGACTTAATGCTCAGAAGCGATAAATCTGGATAAATCCTCACCACGCTGGCATAGCGGGGGCACTTTTGCAGACTTCTGCCTGCTCTTGCTTTTGACTGCGAGCCTCGGTGACATTATGATACACCGTCCACTCATGAGACATGCGGTTATAGCCGTTTCAGGTATGCCCCTCCCCCCTCCCCCTATTATACACACAGCCAATCTCTTTTTTTCATTATGCAGCTCTTTGAGTTGATGAAAGGAAATGCTCCTGTTTTCGATTTCCATCTTCTTGTTGCTCATGCTGTCAAATAGCGCTCAGACTACTACTTCATCAGACGCATATGGAGCAAATATCATGCTCACTCGGTTTGTTTACACGCATAGCAGATGAGGTTTTGTTTGTTCGTAGACAGATGTGGCAGATTGAAAATTAGATTTACTATACAGTGCGGCATATTTCCCAGCAGCGTGATAGTGATGTGCATTAAAATGCTCTACATTAATCAACGTTTTTGTTCCATTATACAACACAAGGCAGGCAGTTAGGACCCGTTGCTTTCGGCGCACTATCGAGCTGACACCTTACAGGCAACCTTAAATTAGATTTTGTAAAATGGGATTCGGAGTCCTTTCGTGGCAGGCGCAGGGTTACAGTTTGGGTTGGTGACAAAGATTTAATTCTTTAACGCACAATCAAGAGCTGAAATGCTTGTAGCTGTTATAAAGTGTCGGGCTCGGTACCTCTGAACATCGGACGTGATGCATAATGCGATTCGGGTTCTCGATCATGAGTTTTGCAGCGTAAGTAAGAAATGAAGTCGCTCTCTGAGTGCAAATCCTGTCCCATCTTGAGGAAATTAGAGGGTTTACTGCAACAGACTGGGATCAAGCGCTCACTGAAGCTTGGACATCTTTTCAACGGAAGCGCTTTCTTCTGCCGAAACCCATCAGTGGAAAGCCAGACAAATATTATGAAGAACTGAAAAGTGCACCTTTTAAAGAGACGGAAACATTTCAGTATCAGCAAAGCTTCCAAAGCACTATCGAGTAGATTAACATGCATATTGATTCATTTCTAATAGCTGCTCGGTTTGTAACCTTGTGTTCTCATGAATTTTAGATGAGTAATTGTTACAAAAATAAATAAATAAATAATAATAAAAAAAGGGTATGTGAATAGATTACTGCTTACAATTAGCCTAATATTAAAAAGGTTTAAGGCCCAGAGGTTAATAATGGTATGAAATGCTTGATGGATAATTAACTGGAACAGGGAACTTGAAAAAACTCAATTATTTAAGCTCTTAGGGAAGTTGCTTCAAACCCGGATTAAGTCGAATCTTAAACTGAATTAAGCAGTCAGAGGGGATTCTCAGATGCAAATCCTTTTCAAGTCTAGAACTGGATATAATATGTTTTCAGAAAAGCTGTGCTTAACGCTTATCACCTGTTCTATAAGGATCAGACTTTCGCTTCTTTCAGTGATTATCACGACATGCAGGCGTCTCTATAGACACTGACAGAAAAGAAAGTTTCTTGTTTCCCAAAGCAGATAATGTAAATAATGTCCAGACCAGGTCCGGTATGTATCTTTAATCAGTTTAACCCTTTCCTGCATGAGCTAGAAAACATATCCAGTTGTTTATTAATTAATAATTGCATGAATTCATTTGGACTTTTTCTAAAAACTACTCAGAGCAATTTTTTTTTTTCAAGATCGTGTACAAAATACCCTTTTTTTAAAAAATAAATAAATAAATAAATAAATAAATAAATAAATAAATAAAACAAAAACACATACAGCAATTATGCTCTTTAGGTCTGAAGCTATATGAGGCTTATTTAAAAAAAAAAAAAAAAGGGGTGGGGGGTGGGGGTTAGGATTTATCTGAGTTTTTTTACATGATGAAACCTTGGGATTGCAAATGAATGAAGTAGTAAAGAGAATAATGGTTTATATAGCATGGGAATGGTATAGAGGTGGTTTTAAATCATATATCTCTAAACTGTTTTGAGTGTGAACACCATATATGAGAAGTATTCAAATATTTTCCGAATAGGGTCTAGGTCCTGGAATAAATCAAGCCACGTCGTCCCATTATTGCCTATTAATTCAATTTTATAGCGTTTTCAACGATGAACATTATTCATATCAAAATATACACTATAAACTCGGGACATCGATTTTAAATGTATAACTTTGTCCCTGTGGGCGCATGGTGGCTTAGTGGTTACAACGTTCGCCTCACACCTCCAGGGTCGGGGGGTTCGATTCCCGCTGTGGCCCTGTGTGTGCGGAGTTTGCATGTTCTCCCCGTGCTGCGGGGGTTTTTCTCCGGGGTGCTCCAGTTTCCTCCCCCAGTCCAAAGTCATGTATGGTAGGTTGATTGGCATGTCCAAAAGTGTCCATAGTGTATGAATGGGTGTGTGAATGTGTATGTGTGATTGTGTGCCCTGCGATGGACTGGCACCCTGTCCAGCGTGTACCCCGCCTTGTGCCCGATGCTCCCTGGGATAGGCTCCAGGTTCCACGTGACCCTGAAAAGGATTAAGCGGTATAGAAGATGGATGGATGGATGGAAGTATGTCCCTAACGAGCAAGCCAGATGTGACGCTGGTGAGGAAAAACTCCCCGAGACGCTATGAGGAAGAATCCTGGAGAGCAGCCAGACGCAAAAGAGAACCCATCATCATCTGGCTGACACCGGATAGTGCGATTATAAATAATTCCCTTCTATAACTGTGTACAATGCAGTCAAAACATGCAGTTGTGTAACCTGGAAATTCATTATCGTTTTAACATGACGTCTATTTTGTTGGCGTTATCAACTGTTCCCTGATGGAGACTTGAAGGGAAAACTGTCCGTAGCAATTGCAGTCCAAAGCCATCTTCATGGTTCAATGTCATGAACCTTTTGGCTTTCCACGTGGGTCATCCTCAGCAGCACTGAGTGGTTTCCAAGTGATGCAGGAGACCAGGAAACAAATAATGGCTTTAATCACATAAAATCGTAATTGCCATGACGACGATTTGTAAAGTGTTAGACCTGACACACTTTGAATACATCTGCCATACATTAAAATCTTATAGGTACACGATTTACTATTTTACTGTGTGAAAGACGCATAATAAAGCTACAAAATATGTTCCTTATAGGATACCATCACCCCAGTGACATGTGTTCATACCCTTTAAAGAAACCGTCTGTTCCTGGTTTGAGTTTAGAATATCTGGAATTGAGAAAATAGTACTGCCTAAATGCTCGACTTTGTTAACTTTGTAACACATGGTTCTTAGGTATTGTGCTTCTGACTGCCACAGGGCCATGAGCGCTCGCTCTCTTAGCGCATAGTCGGAAATTAGCCTGCTGTGAAAGGCGTATCTGCTCACCTTGCTGAACCTTTCTTTTTACATCTCTGACATGTCGGCGTATTCTAACTCAGAGCGAGAACCATTAAGGAATAAAAGTGTTTCTTTAGCTCTTCCTGCAGGGGCCAAAAAAAAAACCTCCAGTCACAGACTACAGCGTCTGAAACACGTCTACGTGTGTGTGTGTGTGTGTGTGTGTGTGTGTGTGTGTGTGTGTGTGTACACAGCAGAATGAGGTGATGGAATTCTCAGCTTGGAGTTGATGCAGTCATCCTAATAGCGGATTGGATTTATAGAAGTCAGGGCCTTACTCACAAGGGTTTTGTGTGTTTGTGTGTGTGTGTGTGTGTGAGATGTATGAGCTTCTGAAAGATGAAGTGATCCGAGATAAGTCTCATCATAAAGTGTATGTGATTGAGCAATAGCTCGGAGTATGCTAGTTCATGAATCATGTCTCAGGCCGACTCTCGCAGTTCTAATATCTCTGTCAAACAAAATAATACTCAATTTAAACAACGGACTGGGAAAATACGTTTTTGTTATACAGTGTGCATAAGGATGCCGATCCCCCCCCCCCATAGAACAATATAATAACAAATAAACAACCTTTGAACATTTCTGCTGCACTAAGCATCCCCAGTGCACCAGTTTATTTTTGGAATCAATGGATATGGATCGAGTATAGTCAACCCTTCAGAGTGCATACATGTGCGGTTCATGAATAACTGTAATGATAAGCTCATTAAACTAGATTCATGCCAAATGAACATTTTTACAGAAACAGAAAAAAAAAAAAAAAACTGTTTTACTTAGCATTGTGTTACTGACTTTGTGACTATTGCACATGCTGAACAAAGCATCAATAAAGATTGATGTTGACACGATAGCCGATAGCTTTCCAGTGAGTCTGGAAATATGTGGCACGCAGTTTGCAAAGAATTATTGCGATTGCCGGGTTAGACCAAATCAGTATAAATGAATCAATTCAGACTACAATTGTACACATCATGTTATATTCATATTATAACATGCATTTACTGATGTGTAGCATTGCAAGACGCTATTGCAGACAGCTTTAAATATTTAAATATTGAAATACAGTTGAGACCCAAAGTTTACATATATTTAGGCTAAAGCTATTCACTGTCAGTTTTGCACGATTGTCATCATTAGGATTATATTGGGAGAGCGCCTTTGGTTGTATTTAAGGGCCTACTTTTAGAGACACTGGACCTCCAAAGTCTGTCTTAGAAGCAATTTCCAACCCAACTAAGCATCTATACAAATGATTGTATTCGATATATAAAAATATCTTGAACAGACAGACACTGCATCGTTCAGGAAAGAGGCACGGGTGAACTCCTAGGGACGAACTAACTTTGATCCAAAAGGTTTAACTGAAGCCCAAGAGAACTTGTGAAGAAGTTTGAGGCATGAGGTACCACATATGTACAGCCACCATTAAGAGAGTCTTACATTGCCAACATCAACTGTGGTTTTATTAATCTATCTTCAATCAACCTTGTCATTATGATGTCTATATAGTGTATATAGTTACAGCAACGTACTGATAAAAGCCTTTTTGTATTCTATAACAATCTATAACAATTTGTCCTTAAATGCAAAAACAAGTCCAGTTATTATTTTATTCCATTGTTGAAATGGAAGGGACCTTCTCTGAAATTTTTTTCTGAATTTTTTTTTTTCCGGGCACGAAAGGTTAAAACATTATAAAGCCTTCTCCTGAGAACATTACCTGAGAAAGTGTCACCCCTAGTATTTTCTCCATTTTTTTAACCCCTCAGTATCTCTGTATCCTGGAACACACAGGGAGAAGGATCTGATTTGCAGTAAAGTTAGGACATAAGGGAGAAGCAGCAGTTCTGAATTTGGACAAATGGATAGGAATTATGAGCTTTAATTTGTTTTAAGGAAACCAAACTAGGGTGTGATGGGAGGAGCTAGATTCTTGACAGCCAAATATAACAAAAATTACAGTATCTTTTATAACTGTTCACCCATCTTGTACCTTTCCAAATTGTGTAACGTTACAACCTGGAACTGAAATGCATGTCATTGAGATTATATTAAGATATATCTCACTTACAGTGGGTATAAAAATTATACACACCCCTGTCAAAATGGCAGGTTTTTGTGAAGTAAAAGAATGACACTCAGATAAAATCATGTCAGATCTTTTCTCACCTTCAATGTGAAATTGCAAAAGTATACAAATGAAGTGAAAAAAGAATTAGAAAAATTTTAGGGAAAAATTAGACAAAAAAAAACAACAAAAACAAACTTACAATAACCTAGTTGCATAAGTATGCACACCCCTAAACTAATACTTTGTTGAAGCACCTTTTGTGAACGTCTGTCAGCATGGAACATCTCGACATGGTAATATTTTCTCACTCTTTCGTGCAAAAGCATTCTAGATCCATCTATTTGTAAGGCTATCTCCTGTGCAAAGCCTGCTTCAGGTCACCCCACAGATTTTTAGTTGGATTCAAGTCTGGACTCTGGCTAGGTCATTCAAAAACTTTGATCTGCTAGTTATTCATGATTCCCTCCACCTTGCTAAAAGCCCCACTTCTGGCGGGAGAAAAGCAGTCCTAAAGCATGATGCTGCCACCACCATGCTTCGTGATTGGATGTCATATATATATATATATATATATATATATATATATATATATATATATATATATATATATATATATATATATATATAATTTGTAAATATTTTTGTATTTTATTTATATTGATATTTCATTCTACTTTACTATTATGGGCTGTGTTCTGTTGATTCATGACACATAATCTCAACGAAGTCCAGTTCACTTCCAAAATATGTAGAAAAGTTTATTGGGCTAAGTATTTATGCAAAACGCTGTCCGTTCGAATTTCATCCTTGATTTTGGAATTTTTCATTTCATTTTCATTACGTTATCTGTTTGGCCTCTCCTTGCAACAACAATGGGGGAAAAAAAAGTGTAACAGAAAAATGTAATAGAAAACAAAAATAAATCACTGATTGATATCATTCTGAGAGGAAGCAAAACATCCAAGCTGCGTCTACAAAGTGCTTTAAAGGTGTCATGCTGTAAGTGAGATAAGGCTCGCCGAGGTGTTCCAATATCAGAAAATGACTCCGCTTACCGTTGTGGTGTGCTTTGTAGTTATCTCTTACAAAATGCACTTCAAAGAACTTCACTGCAAACGATAATAAGCATGAAGCGGGGAATAAAAAAAAAAAAAAAAAAAACCATTTAGCAAAATGCTGTTAAATGTTGAAAGGGTCAGAGAAATAAAGCAGTTTGATCAAAATCTAAACAAACACTAATTAAAAACTCAGGACCTCAGGACCTGTTTTCTGCCCCCCACCGAATTCTAAATATGACAAATATCTGAAACCTGATCTTTGTAGCATAAAGTCTAAAGGCCACTTCTCCACTTTTTCATTTAGCAAACGGTTAGTAAGTCAGTACTTAATGATCCTAAAGCCTAAAATACAGTATATAAAGCTACTAAACCGTTTAAAGATTTAAAGACTTAAGATTTAAGAAACACTTAAATGAAACAGGACATAAAAGCACTGATGACAGGGTAGGGAGGATGTGCTCCATTTGTCAAGTGCCTGTTATTGGCGCCTCAATGGTTTCTTGCAATCGAGTCTCAATTGTAAGTCACTCAGAATAAAAAAAATAAAAAATCTGCCAGTGAGTAAATGTAGAATATACAGTGGGGGAAATAAGTATTGAACGCATCAATATATATATATTTTTTTCAGTGAATATATTTCCAATGAGGTTATTCACGTGGAATTTTCAACAGACATCAGTATTAACTCAAGAAATCCACAAATATAAAGAATTCACAACATTAAAGTCCATAAATAAAGTTGTGCGTAATAAAGTGTAATGACACAGGAAAAAAAGTATTGAAGACGCTAAGAAAAAGCAGTTCTCCAAGGCAAGGTAAGGCAAGGAACCTGCGTAAGTAGTTAGAAAGTAATTACACCTCCTATCTGTGCAGATTAATATCAGCTGGGTTAGTACGTTGATGGTCTATAAAAAGGCTTTTCGTTACTAAGGTGTCACACGAGAAACATCTCATGTTGGGTAAAAGTAAAGAGCTCTCCCAAGACCTTCACAACCTTATTGTTGTAAAACATATTGATGGAATCGGATACAGACGTATTCTTCTGAATCTTCCAGTAAGCACCACTGGGGCCGTTATCCGCACCTGGAAACAACATCATTCTGTCATCAACTGGCCATGCACAGGAGCTCCTCACAGGATTTCTGACCAGGGAGTCAGAAGAATAGTCAGAAGAATAGCCCAAGAGCCAAGGACCACTCGGAAAGAGCTCCAGAATCACTTGGAGGCAGCAGGTGCCGTCGTCACAGAGAAAACAATAGGCAATGCACTCCACTGCTCACGCTCACCTCGCACCCCATTACTAAAGAAAAGGCATGTCGAAGCTCATTTAAAGTTTGCTACAACTCATTTGGACAAGCCTATGAAATACTGGGAGAGTGTAGTCTGGTCAGACGAGAGCAAAATGTAACTTTTTAGCTGTCATACTACACACCGTGTTTGGAGAAGAAATGGCACTGCACATCACCCTAAAAACACTACACCAACAGTGAAGTTTGGAGGTGGAAGCATCATGGTGTGGGGCTGTTTTTCATCGCATGGTACTGGCAGACTTCATATAATTGAAGGAACGATGAATGGAGACCTTTACCTGGAGATTCTTGAGAAGAATCTGCTGCCATCCACCAGGATGATGAAGATGAGACGTGGGTGGACCTTCCAGCAGGACAACGATCCAAAGCATACAGCAAAGGAAACTTTCAGTTGGTTTCAGAGAAAAAAAATCAAGGCGTTAGAATGGCCCGGTCAGTCACCTGACGTGAATCCAATTGAACATTTATAGAAAGATCTAAAGATCAAGGGTCACAAGAGGGCCACCTGGAATCTTCAAGATTTAAAGAAAATCACACCTGAATACTGCGGCCAATTAATGTCTTCATACAGGAAGTGTCTTGAAGCCGTCATTACAAACAAAGGCATTTCCACTAAGTATTAAATACATTTCAGTTAGTGTGTCGAATACTTTTTTCCTGCATCATTCCACTTTATTACACATAATTCATTTATGGACTTTATATGTGTGGATTTCTTGAGTTAATACCAAAGTCTGGTGAAAATTTCATGTGATTAGCCTCATTGGAAATATATTTATTTAAAAAAAAAAAAATGTTGACGCATTCGATACTTATGTCCCCCACTGTAAATGCTGCATTTTGAACAAGATTTGATCATTTTTTGGACATAATCTTGCCTTTTGAGCATTTTCAGTTTCTATTTTCTTTCACTGCCAGTCAAAAGTTTTGGTCGCGCTCAGATCCTTACGCGACTCTAAAGGAGTGCTTTATTATAGCCATGCTCACTTGGAGGGCAAAGCTGTTAAGCGTATAGATAAAATACTCATATACAGAGATAGTATTAACTGTAAAACGTAAATATGTGATGTGTTTCTTTAGAGTGATATAAAGATTTTAGCCTCTTCTGCTGAGATTGTTGCAGTAAATTCCAACGATAGAGCATTTAAAACAAGGTTATTTAAACCACAGTGCTATAATATAGAGTGTTCAGAGATGTTTGCCTGGCAGTGTAAATTGATAAAGCCTCAGTCAAAGTGTGTAGTCTCTGTCACTTTCAGCCAGTTAAGAAGTCATTGTGTAATTGCTGGAATATTTCCTTTCTCTTCCGATAAAATCTGCACCTTGCTCTCAATTTAGTAGGCTTGCCGAAGCAATTTTCGAAGATTGTGTCTTGTTAAATGCACATTTCAACAGACCATGCTTATCTTTTTGATTTACTTACAGTAAGTGCTATAATGATGTTCATCTGTACATACACAGATGTGTGTCCACAGCTGGCTCGTGTATGTTTCATTTAGATTCATAATGAATGTATGGGACAGCTGAATTCTGCAAAACAGAGAAAAACGATGAGAAAACGGGCTCACAATTGGGTTCTTATGCCTATAAACAAAACTTTATCACCTCAACTTACAAATAAGAAAACATCAATATATTTCAGATTGGCCTTGGCTATCTTTCTACAGACATCATGTTGAGTAACTCTGTTCATACTAGTGAGTGACACAGCAATACGTGACTATTCATTTTCTGTGTATGACTACGTTTGCATGGACAGCAGTAATCTAATTATTGATCTTATTCTGAATAAAACAATATCCTGATTAAGGTGTTTACACGAGTCGCTTTTAGAATATTCCTTTCATGTTCCCGTTTTACATGTTATAGAACATAGAGCGATTAACAGCACACGTCATTACGTCACCGTGCCACGCCGTCTGACGTTCCCTCCAGAATTTCACGTATCGACATACAGTTGGTCTTCGTTATGGAACCGTATACAGTTTTGGGTGTTTATTTTAAATTTTTACGAAAGCTTCAAGTGCGGTTAATTATTTGTCATGCTATACGTGCAAATAGACGACTGCTTGAAGCCGTGGGCTGCGTCCCAAACCGCATACTTACCGTCTATATAGTAGCTGAGATACGTGTATTTCTCCTACTATATAGTAGGTAAGTACACGGTTTGGGACGCAGCCGTGCTCTCTTGTTTGCTGTCAAACGGTTGAGCGCTGCCGTGTGTGTACGTGTCCTGTCGCAAATTGTGGTGAAAACTCTCACACGACGTTAATAGTGTGATTAAGGTGTGTACATGTCTGTAATCCACGTCGATAATGCGACTAAAACAGGAATACTCCACACGTCTTAATTCCATTTGTGTTTACTTCGAGTATGACTTTAATCGGATTAAGGTCATCAATAATCGCTGTTTACATGCTAGTTTCTTAATCAGAGTATCGTCTTAATCGGGTTAATATCGGATTATTGTTGTCCATGAAAACATACTGTATGTGTGTAACAAGTAACAGCACAACATGTGGCATATGAATTAAGATTTTCTCAATTGTATGCAACTTGGCAATGTACCAAATTGGCTCGAATGAGTCCTAGGACCGGTCTTTTGGCGCACGTGGTACGCCATTTTTTTTTTTTAGTTAAACTCTTACTCAACTTTAGTTCCCACTTACAATTAGTTCCTCAGGGGAAAAAAAGTAAAACCACGGTTTCATCTTATCTTGTCATATACAACCTCTCATTAAATGGGCATAGAGACATTATGAAGAAAAAGAAAGCTTGGAAGAAAGTAGCAGGGATCTTTGGTGCCTCTGGTGAGTTTACATAGCTAGTACTAGTGCTTTGCTAATCCGCCTATGGTGACTCAAACAACCAGGTTTCACAATGATTAGTGCATTATTTAATTATTTCATTTCACTAAATCGCATTAGAAGCAATATATCTCAATCCCGGACAGTGTACACGACGACAGTATTAGTCAGTACACACCCACAGGTGACAAACCACAAATAACACAAATGACTTGTTGCATGCTAGTTTAGTAAGTGTGGTGGTGAATACAGTCAGACTGCTGTACCTTTATGTCATTTGGCTTGCGATGTTATTATGACCAGGTAATATATTTTATTATGACCAGGTAATACAGACTGTTGGAGTGGGCAGTAACTAAAGACTATTAAATCATAAAAATCTGTCAGAGAGTGAGAGAGGGTAATTGTGTGAAGACTGGCCTTTCCTGCTGTAGGAAATGAGGGGAGGGGTTGCTTTGGTACAAATTTCACTGTGCCAGAAAGAGAGAGAGAGAGAGAGAGAGAGAGCGGGAGGTGGGTGGGGGGAGAGAGAGGGAGAGGGAGGGAGGCACTACTCAAAGTGTTTTCAGGAGATTTGGTCATGTGCCTTCCTGTTTCTGTGGGAAACATTGGTATATGTGATTCCACACCCTGAAGCGTAATGGCGTGATAGTGGCTCCGAGACTCTCTCAGTTCATCTCTCTGTCTCACGTCCCCTTGCTCCCTCTCCTCCTGCCTTTCTTCCTGTCTGTGTCCTGTGTTCAGAAAGCTATTACTCTGTTTGCCAACCTTTGCTCTCTCCCTCTCTTGCTTTCTCGCTCTCTGTCTGTCAGCATGTAGAGAGCTGCTCGCAGAGTTCAAGGACAGGAAGCCCAATGCACTGGTGCAGGTGGCTGTGCTGGACGCTCACGAGCAGGGAATCATCACCTATGCCTGCACGGAGGTGGTGGAGGTAAGACCCCCCCCCCCTTCTCCACACACACACACACACACACACACATTTTTCTCTCACTCTGAACTGACTAGAGTTTTTAATGATACTTTGAAAAGGGGATTTTCAGTACATGCCAGACACTTAAAACACAGAATGGAAAAAAAAAATGTTTAGTTTGTCTTTGTATGTGTGTGTGTGTGTGTGTGTGTGTGTGTGTGTGTGTGTGTGTGTGAGAAAGAATCCAAGATTTCTATCAGGCCCTGTATCATTTCTCATGCTCTCTTAGGTTTTAATTGATAAGTAGAGTAGGTTTAATATCTCAACGCTGTAACTACAGCACAAGCTACCCCTTCTGAACCCCACCACCTGCAATTGAGATAGGATATGGTTGTCAGTAGAAGGGTTTTTTTATTTTTATTTTATTTATTTATTAAACTAGGCGGATTAATGAGTGTGCACAAAATGATGGAGTTTTTTTTTTATTATTATTATTTCAGTATAGGAACATGCGGGAATGACAAAACAGTGCAGGATAAAGTAGAGAACAAAGCCGTCTTTGAACTTTTTTAGTCCCTCCAGGTGTTTTGCAGTCGCAGAAATGAATGCAAAATCAAGGAAACAGCGGAGTTTCTGCAGATTTGGCCCGAGACACGTCGTGTGAAATCATAAAGCTTATTCGGTCAGCCAAAGCCATTCAGCAACAAACATCACTGCGAAAGACCGTGCAAAACAATTCCATGCAATTGCAGATGCGCAAAACCTCTGCAAATTGTATGGCGAATTTTTTGGAAAATTCTGCAGAAAAATCAAACATTTTTGAACGCAGAAAAAGCCTTGAAATCCTATTCGGACTGATTAACACTCCTGCATACAAGCAGCAGTCACTTCAGAGTTGAACATTTCATAAATAAAAATGCTAGTCAGACTCGAATAATACTTTTATCTTTCACGGTATTCTGTCCACGTTGACGCTTTGTCGCTGCTGGGTTGAGAATGAACCACGAAAAAAAAAGTTACAGCTTTTCCATTAATGAACAGGGTAGAGACGGGCTGACAAACTGTGCATATAAACAGCTGGGCTACAGTCATTAAGTATATACCACATATGGAATAAAACACTTGGGAACATGCTGTTAGAGGAACTTAATCAGTGAAAGGATGGTGTGATGTGGTTTGGACCAAAGCGGAATGACTGGATTTGATTATTTTCTCGTAACCGCAAGTCTTGTGTATATTCCCTCTTATAACACAGCAATGTGATGACTTTTTATCCGTGTCAACCTACATTTACATAATCTTGTGGAATATCTGCGTGAGTTTGTTAAGATAGTTCCTGTTATTGATCATGTTATAACAGATATAAACACTCATTCCCTCAACAGCCTGTCTCTCTCTCTCTCTCTCTCTCTCTCTCTCCTGTCCTGAAGACGTTAGTCTAGTGCAAAACTTCAGCTAAAAGCTTTTTCTTTTTTTTTGTGGCTTTTACGAAGCACTGACACTGGAGAGTCCTTCCAAAAGAAATGTTAAATAAACATCTCCTTACAGCAAACAGAGTTAAGTGATATGACACACATTGTCAGCATGTTAGAACGAATGCATTGATACAAACCTGGGATTTACTTTACAGCCGGCACTACTGTCCGAGCTGCTGCTAGACAAAATGAATCCACACCTTCTGACGAGTCAGAATCGAGGAGTTCAACAGCACTGTGGTATAAAGACAAACGTAACACCTTAGCTCAGCTACGATGGAGACTCTCTCCTTAGTCATATTTCTTGGCAACAGCCGGTCATGCCCTTTGCTCTGTTAGGAAACACCGGTACACACACACACACACACACACACGCGCACGTTTCATAGAACTATCCCACACCCCCATCCCTCCTCGCTCTGATTTTCTCCCTCCCTTCGTCCCTCCTTTCTCTTTCCTCCCCTCTTCCACCACATGGGTTGTCTGTCCCTCCTGAGTGCACAAAGAAAACTCTATTCCCCTCTAAATGAGATTTGCCAGAGGAAGGAAAGCGAGAGAGAGAGAGAGAGAGAGAGAGAGAGAGAGAGAGCGAGAGAGAGAGTGAGAGCGCTCCTCTTAGGTCTACTCAGACTGCAGCTAAGCTGTGTGTGTGTCTGCAGTTGGAACTCATGATAAACGCTAATGCTAAATTGGGCATCCACTAAGCATACTGCAGCTATAAAGCATTGATTGGCTCTGTCTCCTTTGCACAGCGTGTTAGCATTTTAGCGCACCATATGGAGCGAGTTTAAGGGCACGCTGGACTGTGGACAGAGTGGCCAGTGGACATGGCCTTCTGTTTTGGAAGGCGTAAGAAGAGGGTAGGTGAACTTAACATGCTTGAATCGAGTAATCTATTTTGCTCTGTGAAAGTTACCATATAATCTACCATTCTTACCTTTCACTGCGTAAAATGGTTTTATTTGCGAAATGAGCTCTTTTCCCTTCAATAACTTACCCTGATCGGGCGTTCTTGTTGTTTTGATGAGGATCCTAAACTTTTTTTCATCCTCCACTGCACTTCAAGATCATGACTTTTAAGCTTTATAGGCTTCACATCCTCAAACGCTATCCTAAAACTAGTACAAATAGGTCAGCGTTCTAAGAATAGCGTTCAATTGAAAAGTTTTGGCTCTGAATCACTCAAACATCTCACCGCTCAGTAATAAGGTCTATCGTTCTTTCACATTATTTCATTTCCGTACAAACGTTTGACAATCCTCTCCTATTATTTAACGGAATAATTATATTTAAAGACTTTTTCATTACGGAATGAACCGAGACGCCTCCAGAGATTAATTTGATATTATAGATGTATTCGAATAAAGAGAAACAGAGCATATGGGAGGCTCATTTTTTGCTCTGCTTGAGCTTTAATAGCTCTGTAATCCATTCAGGGTAGGTGAGTGGGTTAGTTGTGATTTCTTTTTAGTTCAGCTTAAAAAGACTTGAGACTTGTGAATGTGCGACTTTCTCCATTCGCCAGTGGCTGTCGGTGGAGAGACAGAGCTTTCCCTTATATTTATCGTTCTATGTGGAATGTGGCTGCAGCTGCTGTCTAACTTATAGGCTTAAAGCACATGCGCTCTGTGTGTGTGTCTGTGTGTGAGAGATCATTGGCATTTGTTGGGGTTCTGACCGGGGGGTCTGGTCGTAGCAGCTGGGTCTTGTTTTTGAACCTTGGCTACGCTGAGTGGCTGATGACAGTCTTCCGTTCCTCATCACACTTTCTTTAGCTCGCAAACATCTCACTCATGTTTCATCAGAAGTTCCACCAAGAAATCATCAATCTAATAATCTGGTGGCGTGGACTAGTTAACTATGAGTAATAATAGGTCATAGTGTTCAATTCTTCATGTCTCGCCAAAGAAAATGGTGGCAAGGTTCAACTGAGACAAATATGGTGTAGGTTTCGGGGTCATTTCATGTGAGGAAGGTGATGGAGAATGTGTTGTGTTTACTGTTAAAACTTGATTATGAATCTCAACAGTTAAAGCTCTTACCGATCAGAATGGCGGGGGTACTGCCAAGCTGCCACCGTTGGGTCCTTGAGCAAGGCCCTTAACCCTCTCGGCTCCAGGGGCACCGTATCATGGCTGACCCTGTGCTCTGACCCCAACTTCATATCAAGCTGGGATATGTGAAAAAAAGACTTTCACTATGCTGTAATGTGTATGTAACAAATAAAGGCGTCTTCTTCTTCTTCTTCTTCTTCTTCTTCTTCTTCATATCATGCAACACTTGTTAAGGTGCCGCTACCCAACACTGCACCTCAGATAACACCTTACTATAACAGAGGCTTTTATCCAAACGTCCAATGCTCTTCATGAATTCGTTTTTACTTATACTTTTTACCTACGTCTAGAGTGTTGAAGCTCCCATCAGTACCCACATCTCTGTAAATAACTACTCACCAGCTGCTGTAGAAGCGTGGGGTCTGTTTGGGCATTTGTGCTGTGAAAAGGGATTTTCCAAACTTTCTCCTTGTCACTGCCCACCCATCCCCACTCGCTCCAGACATACAGTACAAGTCGCCATACAGTTCTAGATAGATTGCAACAAATCCAGTAGTAATCTCTAATTAATTAATAATTAACCAATAGTAATGAATCACTTAGATCAAATGGATAAGTGAATGGATGGATGGCTGGATTGATGTAGTTAATAAGGAAGTTAAATAATTAAGTAAATACCTTAAAAATACATGAATGAGTTTATAAGTATTTATGTAAGTAGGATAATCAAAAAGGAAGTCATATGCAAGGAAGTAAATGTGTAAGGAAGAAAGTTAGTTAATACGGAAGTTATTAAAGGAGAAAGGAAGGAAGTAAAAAGTGCATAAGCGATTACTGTAAGTTACTTAATGACTCAACAATGAAGGGAAAATGAATAAAGAATGGAGGAATGAAGGATATAAGTAAGGAAAGAATATCTAGAAAATATCTCGAAAATATGTAAATGAGCAAAAATGAAAGAAAGGGGAAACTAGGCAATTAATTAGGTTTGTTAATAAATAAGCAAACGAGGAAATAAAAAAAATGAATGAGTGAAGGAAATAAAGAAAGAAGAAAGGAAACAAAGAAGGAAGAAAGGAAGGAAATAATGGCGTGAAGGAAATAAAGAAAGGAGCAAGGAAATAAAGAAGGAGAAAGGAAGGAAATAATGAAGGAGTGAAGGAAGTAAAGAAAGAAGCAAGGAAATAAAGAAGGGAGAAAGGAAGGAAATAATGGAGTGAAGGAAGTAAAGAAGGAAGAAAGGAAGGAAATAATGGTGTGAAGGAAGTAAAGAAGGAAGAAAGGAAGTAAAGAAGGAAGAAAGGAAGGAAATAATGAAGGAAGAAAGGAAGGAAATAATGAAGGGGTGAAGGAAGTAAAGAAAGAAGAAAGGAAGTAAAGAAGGAAGAAAGGAAGGAAATAATGAAGGAAGAAAGGAAGGAAATAATGAAGGGGTGAAGGAAGTAAAGAAAGAAGAAAGGAAGTAAAGAAGGAAGAAAGGAAGGAAATAATGAAGGAAGAAAGGAAGGAAATAATGAAGGGGTGAAGGAAGTAAAGAAAGAAGAAAGGAAGTAAAGAAGGAAGAAAGGAAGGAAATATTGAAGGAAGAAAGGAAGGAAATAATGAAGAGGTGAAGGAAGTAAAGAAAGAAGAAATTAAATAAAGAAGGAAGAAAGGAAGGAAATACTGAAGGAGTGAAGGAAGTAAAGAAAGAAGAAAGGAAATAAAAATGGAAGAAAGGAAGGGAATAATGGAGTGAAAGAAGTAAAGAAAGAAGAAAGGAAAAAAGAAGGAAGAAAATATGTTAGTAAGCCAGAAATGAAGTCAGCAAAGAGGGAAGGATAGAAGGACGGAAATAAATAAAGAAATGTACCATCAGGGGACACATGAATAATACCCTGTCTGTAATAGTAATATGGACTTCCTAAGGCCTGTATATTCAAAGCGTATATGAGGAACCTGGAGGTCCTTGACAGTTCTGCTTCACCCAACTGAAGCTCTGTCATAGACTTCATGTACACACACACACACACACACACACACACACACACACACACACACACACACCAATCCTCCTTTTTAGCCACTGCTCAAAACAAATTGCCAGTTACTGTAGTTATTAGCAAACTTTTGTGGCAGGCTACGCTAATTGAGCCGTGTGCTCAGGCAGTCAGAACAAACTGAGTGCTCAGTGCTGAGTGTGTTGAGACTCTTGTCAATGCTGCATGGCTGCTTGGCTCATAAAAACCTGACAGCACACTTCACACCCATCTGTTCTACCAGATTGATGGAAGAAATGTAGAAATGTAGAAGAAAACCCAGGAGAAATTGTAAAATGCTTGGAAGAATTGAGAATTTACATACATCGAGTAAAATGCTAATATTAAACTCGGGACTTGGGAAGGTTAGTTTAACATGACCACGCTTTGCCCGTCAGTTGTTCTCACCATGGCAACCATAACAAAACAATGCAACTTGAAAAGCATCTGGTATGATTTATATATATGTATATTCTTCCAGTTTAACCAATTCCCACCCAGTGCCTAGTTCTGTAAAACGCATGAAGCCCCTCACCACATCATTTCAAATATCACAGAACAGCAGGACATGCTTGGAGGGCAGCAACAAATTACTGCCAATCTCTTACACACACACACACACACAGTCGAGGGTAGTGAGTAAAGCCATCTTTCCCATCCACAAAGCATGGCCAGTTATGCTCTCTTGGACTGCAGTCACATTCATGAG